>NW_006294552.1:46665-55282 GCF_000327345.1 Myotis davidii
TGAGGACATTGTTACTCCAGAGGCAAAGGCTTACTAAAGCTGATATTGGCCTTGTGAATAAAATAGTGTTGGGAAAATATTACTATCTTGTTATTAGAATCTACACACCTCCACCCACCAGCAAAGAACCTGGATTCCTGTTGTGGGTATTCCAAAGCGGACAAGAAATGGCAATGTCTATAGAGCCCTGACCTAGTGGCCCCCTTGAAGCATAATCACATGGCCCCGCAGGAATGGGTTCTAGAAGAGAAACACCCCAGAAATTCATTCACTAAAAATCTTAGCCTCTGCAGTGCATTAAACAGTAAACAAAATTCAGTCCTTGTCAATTAGAGAAAGACAAGTATCACATGATCTCACTCATATGTGGAATCTAATGAGCAAAATAAACTGATGAACAAAATAGATCCAGAGACATAGCAGCATGGAACAGACTGGAATCTCAGAGGGAAGGCGGGAGAGGGAGGGTGAGTGGGAAGAGATCAACCAAAGAACTTGTATGTATATATGCATATGTATATATGCATAACCCATGGACACAGAGCAGACAATAGGGTGGTGGAGGCTTGGGGAAGGGTGTGGGGGGTGTGGGAATAGAGTCAGGTTACAAGAGGTCCAATGGGGCAGGGTGGGGGGAAGGGGACATATGCAATACTTTCAACAATAAAGATTTTTTTAAAAAATAAAAATAAATAAAATTAGCCTGATTTGAGTCCAACCAACACCTACCTACACTTTGACTGTAGGTCAAAGATGTTTCTCATTTGACTGTTAAGTATCCACTTGGATAAGTCACTATCTGAAATGTACTTGAAGATTAAAATAGCAAAATTAGCCCAGCCGGTGTGGCTCAGGGGTTGAGCATCGACCCATGAACCAGGAGGTCACAGTTTGATTCTCAGTCAGGGCACATGCCCAGGTTGCAGGGTTGAGGCTTCAATTTCCAGTGAGGGGTGTACAGAAGGCAGCAAATCAATGATTCTTTCTCATCATTGATGCTTTATCTCTCTCTCCTTCTCCCTTCCTCTCTAAAATCAATAAAAACATACTTAAAAATAAAATAGCAAAATTAATAATAGATTGATGACATCTTCTTAGACCACCTAGAGAACACATAAATGAAAGCAATAAAGGAAGTAAAAGTGGGAAGAAGTATCTAGAAAATGAAAATCGTTGTGTTCCCTATTTAAGGGCCATGCTTAGAAAGAAGGTCATCAGAGAACCTGAGGCCCAAGATTGTTCTCCAGACGCCCAGCTCAGCCAGGCCAGCAGCACCCACATTCGCCCATGGCCCTCCTGCTCTCTCTACTCACTGTCCTGGTGGCGTTCAGCGCTGGCCCCGGGGGAGCTCTGGGCTGTGACCTGCCTCAGGACCACGACCTGCTCAGCAGGGAGAACTTAGAGCTTCTGAGCCAAATGAGCACGATCTCCCCTTTCTTCTGCCTGAAGGACAGAAAGGACTTCAGATTCCCCCGGGCAGCGGTGGATGGCAGCCAGGATCAGAGTGGAAATCATGAGATCCTTCTTCTTAACAAGAGCCTTGCAAGAAAGGCTCAGAAATAAGGATGGAGATGTGAGGTCACCGTGAAAAGATTCTCATGGATGAATGTGCCGCATCACGTTTGCACATATTTCTTGGGTCATGTCAAAAGGATCTTATTTCTGCTTTAGTCACAGAATTTAAGTTTTATTCAGCAAATCTTTTCTGAGATTATTAAGCAAGAAAATGTTACGAAATTTAGTTCCTGGGATATCAGTCCCTAAAAAATACCTGCCCTGATGTTATTTATCTATTTATTGTTTATTTATTATTATATTTATGTATTTATATAACCAATATTTGATCTTAATGTGTATTAATATTTTCAAAACATGTTTACTCCTTTGTCAATCAGTTTGCATTTTGCTTTATTAAATTCTTATCAAAGAAATCTTCTGAGTTCTTTGATTCTGAAAACCTAAGTCCTTATTTTGTTCTATATAAATCTATCTTAGAATAAGATCTGTCTATTAAGTCCTATAGAACAGTTCCACCATTAGTCAGAAAATGCTTATCAAAAGCTGGAAAAGCATGGAACTGAGAAGAATCTTGGAAAATATGGAAGATGTTCAGTACTTATGCCTGAGTTGTAATTGATTTATATTCCATGAAGAAGTGGGTAGAAAAATCCAAGAGGAGTCAATCTAGAGTGGAGTAGGAAAGACATATGGTATTTGTTGGCTGATCCTGGCAGCTATGCTCTTCTCCTCCTCCTCTCCCCAGTCCTGCTTGACTGAAGCGTTCAGTCCTTTATACCATCCCTTGGCTCCCCCACCTTACTGCCCATCCCCCCAGGTTCTCTGGTTCTGTTGTGTTTCAGCTTCAAGGGTTCTACTTAGAGTAAAAGCCAAAGGAAAAGAGCAAAGCGAGGGAAGCCCAGGTCCCAGGTGTCAGAGGGAAGCTGGTGCCGGCAGCTGGGGGAAGGAAGGCCTACTCTTGCATGAATTTTGTGCATCAGGCCTCTAGTCTATACATAAATACACGTGTATAATTTTTAGTTTTTTTCATTTTGTTTTGACATACTGTGTGAAAAATCTCTTAGCCAGCACTGTTCTTTTACTTTGTCCAAGACACCCAGCTCAGCCAGGCCAGGAGCTCCCTCGTTCGCCCATGGCCCTCCTGCTCTCTCTACTCACCGCCCTGGTGGTGTTCAGCGCTGGCCCCGGGGGAGCTCTGGGCTGTGACCTGCCTCAGGACCACGTCCTGCTCAGCAGGGAGAACTTAGAGCTTCTGGGCCAAATGAGCACGATCTCCCCTTTCTTCTGTCTGAAGGACAGAAAGAACTTCAGATTCCCCAGGGCAGTGGTGGATGGCAGCCAGGTCCAGAAGGCCCAGGCCATCGCTGTCCTCCACGAGATGCTCCAGCAGGTCTCCAACCTCCTGTCCACAGAGAACTCCTCTGTCACCTGGAACATGACCCTCGTGGACCAACTGCGCTCAGGACTCCACCGGCAGCTGGAAGACCTGGACATATGTTTGGTGGAGGAGATGGGAGAGGAAGGATCTGCCCTGGCCATGCAGCGCCCCACCCTGGCCTTGAAGAGGTACTTCCAGGGCGTCCGTCTCTACCTGAAGGAGAAGGAATACAGTGACTGTGCCTGGGAGGTGGTCAGAGTGGAAATCAGGAGTTCCTTTTTCTTAACAAGAGCCTTGCAAGAAAGGCTAAGAAATAAGGATGGAGACATGAGGTCACCATGAAAGGATTCTCATGGATGAATGTGCCACATCACCTTTGCCCATATGTCCTGGGTCATGTAAAAAGCTCTTTGTCTGCTTTAGTCACATATTGTATTAAGTTTTATTCAGAAAATCTTTCATCAGTACTTTTGAGCAAGAATATGTTAAAAATCTCAGTTCAAGTCTTATCAGTCCCCTAGGAGGTTATTGTCCCACTGCTCGTTTATCTGTCTATCTATCTATCTTTGTTTATTTAATCTATTTTTTCTTGCACCTATCCATCTAATAAAAGACAAAAAGGGTAATTAACCATACCTCTGCTACGCTTCCCATTGGCTAATCAGTGAGATATGCAAATTAACTGCCAACAAAGATGGTGGCTGGCAGCCACGCAGGTGAAGCAAGCAGGAGGCTTGCTTGCTCTAGTGATGGAGGAAGCCAAGGTTTCCCGCTTGCTGCGGCCCGGCTCTGAGCTCCGAAAGCAACAATGTTTCAATTATAGAAGGTAAATAAATCCCAGAATAAAAAAGAAAAAGAAAAAAAGGAGAGGCTGGGAGCTTTAGTCTCAGGCCAGCCTGAAAACGGCCCTCAGCCCCTCACCCAGACTGGCCAGGCACCCCAGTGGTGACCCCACCCTAAAGGGGGTGTGACCAGCCTGAAAACAGCCATCAGCCCCTCATCCAGGCTGGCCTGGCACCCCATAGTGGACCCCCACCCTGAAGTGGGTGTGAGCAGCTGCAAACAGCCATCAGCCCCTCACCCAGGCTGTCCAAGCACCCAAGCGGGACCCCCACCCTGATCCGGGACACCCTTCAAGGAAAACCAGCTGGCCCCCACCTGTACACCAGGCTTCTATCTTATATAGTAAAAGGGTAATATGCAAACTGACCCTAACAGCAGAAAGACTGGGAATGACTGGTCACTATGACACACACTAACCACCAGGGGGCAGACTCTCAATGCAGGAGCTGTCCTCTGGTGGTCAGTGCGCTCCCACATAGGGGAGCTCTGCTCAGCCACAAGCCAGGCTGATGGCTGCTAGTACAGCAGTGGTGGTGGGAGCCTGTCCTGCTTCCTCAGCAGCGCTAAGGATGTCTGACTGCAGCTTAGGTCTGCTCCCCGCTGGCAAGTGGACATCCCCCGAGGGCTGCCAGGCTGCCAGAGGGATGTCTGATTGCCATCTTAGGCCTAATCCCCCGGGGAGCAGGCCTAAGCCAGCAGGTGGTCATCCTCCGAGGGGTCCCAGACTGCGAGAGGGCACAGGCCGAGCTGAGGGACCCCCCTCCCCCAAGTGCACAAATTTTTGTGCAGTGGGCCTCGTCATGTTTATAATATCCAAAAGTCAAATATAATTACATTATATTTAAATTTATAAAATATACTTATCTTTCCATGTTATTTAGTTTGCATTATGTTTTATTTATTAAATTCTTATCAAAGAAAACTTCTTGAATTTGTTTATTACAAAATCAAAAGCCTCACTGTGCAAATGATATTGAAGTATGGGTGGTAAAAATTTATTCACTCACTCATTCTATTCAGGTTCTATGCATATAAGTTGCGTATCTAAATGACATATCATGTAATTGAGGTCAAGAAGTACAGGTTAACAAAATATATATGTATAGTTCCTGTTGTTGAAAATTTGTGTTACAGGAAAGGAGACATAAAATAATACTAATATTTATTTTATCTCTGTTGTATTAAACACTGCGAAGGAAAAGAAAATGATGTTCTCACATCAGAAATTTTAGGCACAAATGAGGTTGAAAAGGAGAATTAATATTAGATGTACTTTCTAACGAGCCTGGGAGATATATAAGTGCAGAAGTCTTATTGGTAGTTGGGAATATGGGTCTAAAGTTTATAAAAATGCCATGAGGAGGGATTAAGTTGGATTCCTTATTGCTTATCTGGTAATGAGAACATCAGAATGTGGTCACTTATGAAGCAGACAATGAGAAGAAGAGCTAAACCTAGTCCTGAAGACCCTCAACAGTTAAGGGCTGGGCAGAGGAGAGTCTGCAAAGGACACTGATGTAGAGTGGGTAGTGCAGTCAGAAGGATAAATAGGGAAGACTGGGAGAGATACTACTAAAGGGAAGAAGTGTGTTTAAAAGGCAGAATGGTGCTTGTAGGGTAGATATGGCTGAACTATCCCAGTGAACCTGAGAACAGATGCCACTGGTGACCTTAGGATAGTCTGGTTTAGTAGAATTAGTGGGACAGAAACCAGCTGGGACTAAGGTCAACAAAGAAACACAAGAATGAGAACTGGAGACATTGTGCATAGAAAATTATCTTTGTAAGCCTGTTTGTGCAGTGGAGGAGCGAAATAGATAGTACCTGGAGGAGAATGTGGGTAACATGCCCATGTGTATTTTTCTTCCTATTTTTTTCTGAGAATCATTTTCAAGAATAAATGAATTGGTACAAACTTAAAAACGTTTTTAATAGCCGAAACCGGTTTGGCTCAGTGGATAGAGCATCGGCCTGCGGACTGAAAGGTCCCAGGTTCGATTCCGGTCGAGGGCATGTACCTGGGTTGTGGGCACACCCCCGGTGGGAGATGTGCAGGAGGCAGCTGATCGATGTACCTCTCTCATCAATGTTTCTAACTCTCTATCTCTGTTCCTTCCTCTCTGTGAAAAATCAATAAAATATATTTTAAAAAAACATTTTTAATATTTGACATATTTGATTTAAGCTATTGCTTATTTAGGTATTTTATTTAATAATTGATTATTTGACTAACAAGTAATTTATCATTTTTCTAATTAATATCACTTTGTAGGAATTTCTTTTTTTGTTTGTTAATCCTCATCTGAGGATATTTTTTGCATTGATTCTTTTAGAGAGCATGGAATGGAGGGGGACACAGAGAGAGAAACTGGTTGCCTCCTGTACAGCCCGGGGTTCAAGCCTGCAATGGAAGTTCGTGTTCTTGACTGGAATCGAGCCTGTGACCCTTCAGTTCACAGGCCAACACTTTAACTACTGAGCCAAACTAGCTAGGGCTATAGTGAATTTCAATGGCCATCCATTTGTTTGCTAGTTGTAGTTGTTGTTGTTTTTTTTTCCAATCAAATTTTACAATCAAGATTCATTTTCTTTTATCTGTTCCTTCATTTACTCTAGTTTTATGTTGGTCATTTATATTATTTGTACTTTTAAAATTTCTAACCTTTGATGTAAACATTTTCTATTTAGCCATATTCTTTCGATGTACACGTGTGTCTAATTTCGCTTGTATATTGAAAGGGCGAGGACTACGCCCTCCATCTTACCCTGGGTCCTCCATTTTTGGGCAGGGCCATGTGCTCGGTGGGGCTTCTTCCCGGAAGAGGCCTCTGCTGGCCACACCCACGATTTCTCTCGACTAACCGATGATAATCAAGGGAAGTGCACACCAAAAGTTGGCCATGTCCTTATATATTTCGCCAAGGCCTTAGGACATAGAACCAAGCCTCCTTCTTGTCACATTTTGCTGGAAGCCGATCCACCTGGCTGCTTGACTCAGTCGCTGCAGGGATGTTTTAAGGGACCTGGCATATATGGCATATTGTTCTTAATATGTTTGCTCCCCCTCTTAACGCTCTCCGCTCCTGAGAGAGGTTGTTTCCCCAGGTGAGGATTTTTATCAGTAAAACCTTTAACTAAGTGCCAGAGGGGTAGTTAATCACTTTAACTATGAACAATCAGGCTTAAGCTACATAATCTTTACATAGAATAACCTCCTTCAGTTACTTCCTTGTAGCTTAATAGAACAATAGAGTAACCTTGGAATGGAGATAAGAAACGTCATAACCTTCTGAATAGACTGGATAGGATTAAGACCAAATAGTATAAATACAGATGTTAGATGACAATAAAGGGAGGAACCTGGCTATGATGATCACCTGAACACTGCCTCCGTGTCATTCATTCTTCCCGGACTCCTTCCCTGACTCCGTCCACACCTTTGGGAACCCCTGGACCCGCTGGGGCTGGACCCCAGCAACATTTCTCTTTTGATTTTACACACATTCAGATCCCTTCTTGTTAATCCATTTTTGTATTAAATTCAGTATGTCAACTAAATCACTTTCTGTTAAGAGTGTTGGACAATTTTTCTAGAATGTTATATTGAAATGTTAATTCCTTCCTTATTGACAACACATACACCTTTACCATAAGTCTAATTAATTCTGATAACAGAACTATTTTTTAGATTGTTTGCATTATTAATATGATTACTGAACTTTACTCATTGCTCATACTTCTTTTACTATGGATATTTTAAAACTCATTTAAAGCTGAGGTAGCTAAAATCAAGAATTTCTTTCTATTTTTAATAGTATTGTTTGAAATTTTTCCTGTTTAACTTTAGAGTTATTCTAAGGTCAAGAGCATTGGCCTCATGAAAATCATAAACATATATGGAACCTCAAATGGCTATTTATAAAAAGAATGAGATATCCTATAAAAATGAATGAAAGAAACTGGATCAGAGAATCTTTCTCCCAAAACCAAAGGCAAAGAACAATCATTAAGTAACATGCAGGAAAAATTACATTAGCCATAAAAATGAACATGTTTAGTGATTGCATAAATTTAAATTTAAAAATGTTGGCAGACTTCCATAATGTGAAACTTAAGGAGTCACCCTTACCTCATAATATAGGATTTGGGATTGAGCTACCTTTTGGGCAATTGCTATACATGTATATGTATATATATATTTTACTTTTTGTTCATTTTGTTATTAACTTGTATGTTCCAAAGTATTGGAGAACCGAGAAGTGCAGCTGGCAAACCAGGGCTGGGATGAGCGAGTTACTGATGTTCTGAGCTGTTGGCTGGCCATGCACAAGTCCTGCCCAGGCTCTGGACTTTAGCCACCTCAGATATATATGGTCACCTGGGGAAGAGAACAGGGAAGATGGGATTGTGACTATGTGGTCATGAGCTTATGCAGGGGATCATGATGCAGTGTCAGCGAGAGGCAGATGAGTTTTGCTGAATGCAGAGTGAGAGTATGAACGTGGCCACACCTGGACCCTCCCCACCTGCCACACCCTCCTCTTCAGAAGTCAAGGCACACCTGATATCCAGCCAGGCACAGAAACTACTATATATATAAAAGGCTAATATGTGAAGTGTCCCTCCGCCCATACGACCAGTCGCTATGATGCGCACTGACCATCAGGGGGCAGACGCTCAACGCAGGAGCTGCCATGACACACATACCTGGCGCCGACAAAAGCAACACTCAGCTTCCCCTAAGTGTACACAGGCCCTGCCACCACCACAGAGCAACAGCCCACCAAATCACAGCCAGTGCTCTGAGACCCCCATGGCGCAAAATGTGGCCCACAGACCAGCTCAGCCCGAAAATGGTGGCCATGGGCACCAGATAAT
>NW_006294552.1:55377-67949 GCF_000327345.1 Myotis davidii
GACTTCAGGTTTTCTCACTGCACAGAATATAGTCAACACTGCTGCAGTTAAATATTTTACCCTTTGTTCTCCCTGTGTGATCTACAATAATAATCTGCTTCGTGTTGATATTTACTGCTGTGTTCTGACAATTACCTGAAAGAGAAGTTGGGGTGCTTCACTGGGCTGGAAAAAGTTTAGCTAAATCAGAAAGCAGGTCTAATTAAGCAAGTTTCTCTCTCTCTCTCTCTCTGTCTCTCTCTCTGTCTCTCTCTCTCTCTCTATATATATATATATTTACATGTATTTATATATATATTTATGTATATATATATATGGCTAAATTGACTCACGCATGCACGGTACATATAAAGCTTTCACTGACACCAATCGCATGCATGTGTTTTCATCTGTCATTGTCAATCGTGAATTTGGTTGACACTTCTATTATAGAGAAAAGGCAAATAGCGATACTAAAATACTTCTACTAATTAATTTCCTTTCAATGTGCACGAATCCGTGCACTGGGCCTCAGGAGTAAATAAAGGCCACTGCAGCACCAACACTGCCAGCAAAGCTACGCTACGCTACACAAGCTGATAAAGAATCCAGGAGCTTTTACAGTCTGATTCCACTAGGAGGCTGCACCAGTCTGATGAAGCTCATTTGCTCAATAAACAAAGAATCAAACACAATGAAAACGCCCTAAGAGCCAGTAGCAGCTCAAGAATTTGCAATGTCAGAAACTCTGCAAATTCTGGTATATTGGGCTCTTGGTTGCAGATTAAAATAGAAGATGTCAAATTTGTTTCTTTTAAGGTGTTGATTTGCCAAGTTGGAGGTCTGCTGGTGTATCCTGTGGAAGGGCTTGGTGAACTGTTATACTCCCAGCTACAGTTGAAGGCAAGTTGCAGAAGGGCTGGTTGTTGGAGGAGGCAATCAGAGCCTGAGACTGGAAACTCAATAAAGGCTGAACACAAACACTTCCTATAACACGATGATACGGGAAAATTGGACTGGAACGTGCGGTGTTCCCCTGGGTAGGATGATTTCCTGGGCTCTTTGTCTGGTGGTGTCAAAGAATGAAACCACAGACGGAAGATGGTATAGCCAAGGTGGAAATTTATTGAGCAACAAGCAGAGACTCCCACATGGGGAGGGGGAAATAGTCCCAGGGAGTCACTTTTCCCCGCGGTTTATAAAGGCTGCAGACCTTTGTGCCTTGATATCCCCTCTGATTGGTTACTATCCGCTTCTGATTTGGTCACTATAGTAACTCCTGAGCTCAAAGGTCAACCTCACATGGGACACATGAGGCTCTCCTCCCGCCTCCCTCATTGTTTTCCTATCCCCTCTGGGCTTTCTTCTTCTCTTTTTGAATGAGGGGCTTCCTTCCCTTTATTCTGTAAATGTATACCTTTCTGCAGCTCCCAGCCCCCTTATTCTATGGAAATGTACCTTCTGCTATTCTATAGCCCTGTGCTTTTTCTTTCTTCCTTTTTTTTTTTTTTAAAAAAAAAAGGTAGGGTTTTTTTTTTTTTATAGAGGGTAGGTAGATTATCACTTCCACAATAACAACTAGATAAAAACATTTCAAGTTTATTGATTATTTTTTACAAAGAGGAAGGGAGAGGAATAGAGAGTTAGAAACATCAATGAGAGAGAAACATTGATCAGCTGCCTCCTGCACATCCCCTACTGGGGTGTGCCTGCAACCAAGGTACATGCCCTTGACTGGAATCGAACCTGGGGCCCTTCAGTCCGCAGGCCGACGCTTTATCCACTGAGCCAAACCAGTTAGAGCAGCCCTGAGCTTTTTCTATGGACCCCTCAATTTTCCAAAATTTCCTAAACCTGTCTATTTCACCCCTAAAAACTCCTTTCAACAACATGTATACACCACTCAAATTCAATGCTTAGAAAACACTGTTAGTCAAACTTAGGATAACAAGATTGGTTTATAACTGGTATGAGGAAAGTGATGATGAAATTAATTGTATCATTAATTGTCTCTCACAAGGGAATGGAACCTGTCATTACTGAGACAAATGGGAATTGGGGAGGAAGCGCTTATTAGTCAAGACTGCCCTGGAGAAAGTGCTCAGATTCTTAGCAATCTCTCTGGTCCTTGTGGGGTAGGTAAAGGGTGTGGCGTCAGAGGGTCTGGATTCCCAAGGAGTCTATGACCTTGGGAGAATGATTTAATCTCTCTGTGGCTCTGTTTTCTTTTCTATAAAATGAGGCTAATGAAAGAACCTAGATCAGCCTGCTCTGTGAATAGATGCAAAGATATCAGAAGTTTGAGATCCAAAGACCATGGAAGAACAGAACAACACATATTAACACATTCATTTTTTAAAAGTCTGTCCAGAAAAAAAATAAAAATAAAAAAGTCATGAAATTTCAATTACATGAGGTTAAGAAACCTTATATAATAGAGTATCAACTGGTCAATAGTAATTAGAACCCCCCTCTCAGCCTCTTTGTCTATACCCCAAAGCTGTTGACTGGCCCTTGGCTGAAATTAATCCAAGAAGGATAAGCCCCCACTTTTGTAGTAACAGGTTTGGGGACATGGGCGTATAAAGAGCTGGGCATGCTTTTTTTATGGACAAGAACCAGGAAAGGTTATGCAATAATATAACAGCTGGGTTCGAGTCAGACCTGGAGAGCTCTCATCTGCTCTATATCGATCCCATTTTAATACTGCTTCTTATTTAAACTTATTCCTTTGGTTATATCTACAAAAGAAAGATGGAACTATATTCAGACAAGCTGAATAGGGAGCACCATTAAATAGCACATGCGTTTATAGCCGCACTCATCCTGAGTAGGAAAATGCTTAGCGTAGGAGAACATCCTGCAGAGAGTGGGCTGGAGAATTGGGGATGCAGTTAAACATGTGTGAGTACTTCGAGAATTTGCGATAGCTTGTCAAGAAGCCATTCTGTATCAGTCATACACAGGTGGCTGGAAGTGTGTGGTCTGTGTAGGAGGGTGTTCAGGTACGTGTGCTTTTGTTGTGTGTGTGTGTGTGTGTGTGTGTGTGTGTGTGTGTGTGCACGCGCCTGAATTAGGTGAAAGCTACTGGACTACACCAGCAAAAATCCTAGACTCTACACAGAAATAGTGTATAAAAAGCACTTAGAACATTAAGACTTTTTTACCTTTATTTATGTCTGGATATGCCACATGTTCTGATTTTTCTGCCTTTGAAAAATATGACTCTCTTGTGACTTGAAGATAAGGAACTCTGCCCAGAAAATGGCATGGGAACCCATTGTTGAACTCTAACATTGGTTGTGATCCCTTAAAATCGAGTTGAAGTGTTGCAGTTTTGAAAGCTTTCAAATGACATAATGGGCTAAACAATGGAAATCTGAAATCCTATATAACGAAAGTGTAGTATGCAAATTTTCCCCTCTACTAGGAGTTCATCCTGGAGTTGGACCAGGGGGCGGGCCCAGCTGGGGGGAAGGGAGGGAGGCCCCAGCTGGCAACGGGCAGCTGCTAGGGGCCCTACCAGTGCACAAATTTTGTGCAGTGGGCCTCTAGTATAAATATAATGGGATAAAAATAATTCTGATTACTTGATTATGTCTATAGATCAAGTTTTCCATGCTGTTTTATTTACTTTTAGTCTCTTCTTTTTAAAGGGAACATTTTATAAAGATTTTACCTTAACGCTATTTTTAAAAATATATATTTTATTGATTTTTTTACAGAGAGGAAGAGAGAGGGATAGAGAGATAGAAACATTGATGAGAGAGAAACATCGGTCAGCTGCCTCCTGCACACTCCCTACTGGGGATGTGCCTGCAACCATGGTACATACCCTTGACCGGAATCGAACCTGGGACTCATGAGTCTGCAGGTTGATGCTCTATCCACTGAGCCAACCAGTTAGGGCAACGCTATTTTATTTCTTTATCATTTTCACAGGGTTCTTGACTTGAACCCCAAATCACATTTTTCTTTTTTTAAATATGTTTTTATTGATTTCAGAAAGGAAGGGAGAGGGAGATTGCACACCCCCTACTGGGGGTTGAGCCCACAACCCAGGCATGTGCCCTTGATGGGAATCAAACCTGGAATCCTGCAGTCCACAAGCTGAAGCTCTATTCACTGAGCCAAACCAGCTGCCTTAAAGCTATTTTACTAGAATGTATCAAAACAGGGGGTTGCAATGTGAACCACTAGATGGCAGAATGACATAAGTTACAAGAATGTGTTTTATCAGTGTGTCAACAGTAAGCAAATAAAATAACACAGTATTCATGTCTTCCTGTATTTGGTTAATTAACATAATGCCATGTTATGTTCATCTGTAATGAACACGGCTAAGGCTTTCTGGTGTCTTTTTTTTTTTTTACCGACACTCGGGCATTCAAATATGCTTCTTAGCAAAGAGACACCAGAGGACAAAGCTAAGCTACTATAATCCAGGACATAAAACATTCAAAAATTCCCATAAATGCCTATATTGAGTGGCCTGATGCAATTAGATTAGATCATAAATGACAACATAGTACTTGTATTAGGCTGACATCACAATTTTGAAGCTTGCCTTTTGCCCTTTATTTTGCATCATTTCTTATTACAGATTTTCATATTTGTTGTTTAAATAGAATGACATTTGGCCCCACCTGGTTTGGCTCAGTGGATAGAACGTCAGCCTGTGGACCGAAAGGTCCTGGGTTCAATTCTGGCCAAGAGCATATGCCCAAGTTGCGGGCTGGATCTGGGGGCACAGGAGGCAGCCAGTCAATGTTTCTCTCTCATCATTGATGTTTCTATCTCTCTCTTCCTTTCTAAACTCAATAAAAAAAAATTAAAAAAGAAAGTATTCATTAAAAAATACATATATAGAATGATACTAGGAATATTTTTGTACAAATTGTTTCTAAGTTACCATAGTGGATAATGTGATCAGTAATATGATTTTTGATCCAACTATTGGAAACAATTCAAAAGAATCTATTCATCAGTATTTAATGATGAATAAAAAAAGAAGACACTGTCATTGCAAATACTTTGATGCGATATTTGTTTTTTTTAATGTTTTATTAATTTTAGAGAGAGCAGAAGGGAGAGGAATAGACAGAAACATCGATGATGAGAAACATCAATTAGCGGCCTCCTGCATGCCCCCTACTGGGAATCAAGCCCATAACCTGGGCAGATGCCCTGAAGGAATCGAACCTGTGACCTCTTGGTGCATGCGTCAATGCTCAACCACTGAGCCACACTGGCCAGGCTTGATGTGATCTTTGTAAAAAAAAGAAAAAAAGAAATGATATATAGCATTACTTTTAAGGCTCCAAATTAAAAAGAAATAAACACATACACGTGAATCATATCAAACATGCTTCTTTTTAAACAAGAAATAATGAAACAGAATATTCTTTCTAAAAGTTAGGTAAAACGCAACAATACCTATTTTCTCTAATAGTTTTTAATATTGTGGTGGAATAATAGCAAATTAATAACCTATAAGACAAACAAGAGGAATTGAATTTATTGTGTAGATAATGTGGTTCCTTAAAGTAAAAGGCTCTCTCTATGGCCTCTTAACAACTCCCCCCCTACCTCCCGCCGCATAAATCTAAAAACTCTTTTGTCCTCTACACCCCAGATTGGTTTCTAAACAATCTATACCTGAGAACTTTCTATAAATGAAAACACTCTTCAGGTACAATTTAAATCTAGCATTTTCACTCAATATTATGTCTGGGAAACCATCCATATTATTTTGTGTATCAACAGTTCATTATTTTCATTGCTATGTACTATTGCAATTTGAATAGATTTAGTGTCAATTCTAGTATTAATGTTCTTTTGCTTTGTTTCTTTGGCAAGTGTGGGGGCTACTACGCTTAAAGCTTCTGTGACCGCACCTGGACATTCTTATGGGTGACCTAAGCAATATTTCTGTTGGACTTACATCCAGGAATGAACTGACTTGGTCCCAGGGTAAGTTTACCTGTTTCTCTTTATGAGTTCTGCCAAACACTTTCCTAAATTTTAAAAACTTACAGTTCCATGATCAGCAACTGTATGTCAGTCATCTTAATTTTTTAATTTAATCTCTTTAGTGTTAGCCATTATGATGTGTGTGTGTGTTGCAGTATAACATTTTGTCTTTAATTTGCAATTCATGAACAGTAATGATGTTGAACACATTTTTTAAGGTTTACAGATCATTTGGATATCCTCTTTTGTGAAGTGTTTTTTCAAATTGTTCACTTCTCATTGACAGTGAAATATGTATTTTGAAAGATAAGCAAGAAAGCTACAGCTTCCCCCAAGGAGTAAGAATAGATTAGAAGCTGTTACTAGAAATATGCCTGCTGTACTGAATAAAATACCAACTAAGAATTCAATTCTTAATTCTCTCAAATTGACTCCATTTTGATCAGAATGATGACCACCTTGTTCATCTGACATGGATTTCTATCTGAAGTAATTGAATGTCTTCCCAGAGACCTCTACTTATTTAATATAAGGCTTATACTGAAATGTAACGGAGACTAAATTCCCTGGAACAATGTACACTTAGCTCTCTTATGCAGAAAAAGTTACATGATTTATGGGTCAAGAGAATATTGCCCTTTGTTTTAGTCAAACATTGCTCCACCCTTCCCAAGAGGTCCACCTGTCCACCTTCAGTGACAAAAACTTGGTTGAGCAGGTTTCCACATTCCTAACAGTCCCATTAATCTGGTCATTAAATATTCGCTACATGCTGCCTGTCTTCTGCTTACCCATAATTTTTCAAGTATACAATCCAAAGAAATGAGGAAAATTGTCATCGTTTTACTAATAGCTGGTAGAAAAACCAATCCAGGGGCCACCTATTTCAGACAATAACAAGGCTTTTGAATAGAACAATGGGAAGATGTTGCACTCTGTACAACTGAACCATTTACACTATCTGCATGTTTTGTTTTCTTATTTTTCCAATATATTGTTTTTTTTAAAAAAATGTTTTTTTTTTATTGATTTCAGAGAGGAAGGGAGAGAGAGAGAGATAGAAACATCAATGGTGAGAGAAACATCAATCATCAGCTGCCTCCTGGGGATCGACCCCGCAACCCGGGCATGTGCCCTTGACCAGATTCGAATCCGGGACCTTTCAGTCTGCAGGCTGACACTCTGTCCACTGAGCCAATGCTCTTGACTGGAATCAACCAGGGACCCTTCGGTCTGCAGGCCAATGCTCTATCCACTGAGCCAAACTAGCCTGGCCCAATAATATTAAGTTTTTAATAAACTGAACCAAAAGTAGATCCCACTGGCATCACTCAAGTTGGTGCCAGTGGTTTCTATATTATTTGGCAATTTAAAGCAGACTAACCATCATCAGGCTGACAAGGTCCAAAGGCCCATGAGAAAAGCATTTTTAAAGATGACCAGAATAGTCTGAAGAAAGACTCCCACCCGGACTTCTGCTGTATATATCATGTCCTTATTATATTGTGTCCTTACTATACAAAAATAAAAACCAGCCTTTCACCAGAGAAGGACATTTTATTTTTTACCCCATAAAGTAGCTTATCCAAATGGCCCATTCAGGAAGAGTAGAGAAACTGAGAAACAAAAATAGGAACTTAACTTCTTAGTAGACACATATAATAAACATGACTTCCTCATCTCTACACAGAGACTCTCCTCACAGGTCTAACTAACCATGATACTATGGTACTGACATACCCCTTTCCTTTCAATGCTGCATTTTAAATTTCTTCATTCAATATTTAGATGGTCCCTGTTATGTGTTGAAGAAAGTGCTAAAGAATTCAGAAGTCATTTCCCTACCATGAAGTTGGTCATACTCTTGTTGAAAGAAAGATTAGTACAATGTATTTTGTGCTCTGGAGGGGGCAAATAGATTCAGACAAATCAGGATAGAAGGGCTTTTGGGGAAGGGAAAAACTTTGAGTCATGAAGCAAGAACGACATAATAACACATAATAGGAAGAGAATATGTACTTGACCAAGGAAATAGCATATGAGCTGGCTTTTCAATGGCTCTAAAATGGAAGGTCTGTACGCTATGCTATTGGAAGTCAGGAGCCAAGAAAGAAGACTCTGAGACAGGAATTACATGCAAGGAGGTTACTCGGGAATGCTATGGGGTCAACACTTCTGGGAAGAGGAGGTGGGAGGACTAGGCAGAGGGGAATTGAACTGCAGTGCAGTTACGAGGTGGCCCTGGCCTGTTACAGGCTATGGCGGAAGGCTCTGAAGCTGGGATGGCCCTTCAGAGGTGGAGTGAGGAGTCTTAGCCCTTATACTTCCACACCAACCAGTCACTGGACCCCAGGAAGGGGGAGAAAACTTGGGCTAAATGACTAATTTTAACAATTCCAAGAATGACCCTAAAATCCCCATCTGTATTTCTCACTAGAGGAGATGACTGGATCAGCTTGCCATCTTTCACCTTGTAATCCTCTGTCTTTCAGAGGTTTGGTGTCTTTGTATCCAAAACATAGTCTTTGTCCAATCAGCTGTCAGTGATTTCACTCAACCAGGGGCAAGGGGACCAGAAAAAACTTTGATTTGGACCATTTTCTGTAAAAAGCAGTTAATGTTATAGGTGCACCTGGGATATGACTGTTTCTACAGCTTCTTTAAGAAGGAAAAAGACCATTGAATCTGCTGCTGTGAAAAGGTATAGAAAGACACGATTCTTATCAATTCTCTCCTACATAGGATGCTTGCCTCTCTGCAGTTCTTGTGAGAAAATATGAGATGAGTAACCTCAAGGGGACCATCCTCATCTGTTTAAAGCCCGCTAAGGCTACCAATAAATAGGGGTGTGGTTTATAATGTGTAGTCACAAACCAGCAGCACCGCCATCATCGAGAAATTGTTCGAAATGCAAATACTCGTGCCCCACCACAGACCATCTGGATCAGAAACATGGGCACTAAGCCAGGCCATGTGTTCTATCTAACCTGCCTCAGATGAGTCTGGTGCAGGCTGGAGGTGGGGTTTAATTGACTGCAGGTGACAAGCACACTATGCCAAATCTCTATAAGGGGCCATAGTTTTTTTTTGTTCTTCTTTTAAATTTCAAAATTAAAATAAATTTATTTTTCTGGTTCTCAATGATTTCATCTTCATGGGGAAAATATTTAATCTAAAAAGTGTAAGAGAATGGAAATTCTACTGTGAATATTTTAATGCTTTTCTTTCCAGATATTTTATTGCATGTTTTATTTATAGGAAACATGGTGATACTACATTTCTTTTGTAACCTGTCTATTGATTTGATACTCTATTTAGCCAAGTACATGTAGATGTAACCAGGATACAAATGAACTTACCTTCACTCTGAACACACCCACGTCCTACTACTAGTAGGGAGTCTATTAAAATATTTCTCTTCCTTAATATCTCTATGTTTAGAACTCCGGTTTTAAAGTTTTAAAAGGGCACATATTTAAAAGCAAGCAATGTTTATTCTGTCTGAAGCAGTTAAGACTATTCTATAAGCAAGATGTCACCTTAATAAAGCTAAATGTTTGGGAACACATGAGCATGTAAAGTAGTGGTTTTAGCTTCGAAATGAGTGTTATCTGCTATAAGTAAGTTTCCACTTGGCAGCTTCTCCATTCTGTTCTCCTAAATTATTAGAAAAAAAATGTCCATGGGGAGAAAATATCCTTTCCTTAATCCAAGAGTACAGCAAGAGTGTGAACTTGAATAAGAAAAGACAAGCACAAATTATTATCATTAGTGTTATCATTATTTCGCAGTGATACTGTGCAATGTCAGTCAGGTTTTTGGTGTTTAGAACAAGGGGCTGGTTTGTGAGTCAGGTGGACTTAGGAGGGAACTTTTGCTCTGGCATTTGCTAGCTCTGTGGTTTGCTCTGTTACTTTAAGCAAGTTACTTAATCTTTAATGTCTTCTCCTCCCCTGAGAAAAAAAGATAATCAATGTAACTACCATGCAAGGCTAATTTGAGAATTGAATAACATGTTAAATGAAGTATTTTGTTTTGAAAATTTCCTGCTTAAAGAAAGCAACAACACAAATTCAACAGTCATCAGAAGCAAATGACCTGTGTTTGCAGTTGAGTGTTGGAAAATATTTCTGTTCTTTCCACTTCCCTACTTCCGTGTAAACTTGAAGGCCAATACGTCAGCCCTTGGGGTGAAATATGAAGTTGACAAAGACTTCCTCTTGAGTGCTAGCCTCTGCTCCCTGCCCCGTTCCCTAGTGCAGGGGACCCCGCCTCACTCTCAGGGTCCTATTTGCTTCCTCCTCCTCCCTTTTAAGCCAAATCTGGAAGCATCAGACAAGAGCTACTACACTTACTCAATTACACTAGCTAAACTGAAATGAAATATATTTTGTTCCCCAGCAAGTTTTACATTCAGTGATAACTTTTATCTCGAATTATACAATGAATCTGAAGCAGAACAGGGCAAAGTAGTAGAACTAGCTCCAGATTTGGGGGCCATGGCTCTGCTTCTAAGGATACACTGGGCAAAAGTCACTATGACTGTGCAAAGTCCCCAAGGCTCGGTGAACGTGTTTCTCTGGCCCCACGTTTGTTCCATAATGATTTCTGGGAGCTGCTGGCCAGGGAGATGGACTCCTTCAGCACCGGCCTCTCTCTGGAGCAGGGACCTCTCCCTCTGATCGGTGCTCTTCTGTCCCACCAGCCCTCCTCCTTCCCGAAACCCCAACCAGGGGCAGCCTGGCTCAGTCCTGTTTCTTCCAGCTTGCACCCAGCACTTCCTTTCCCCAAGACTCCATCCATATTTCTGATAACTAGGACTTGTTAGGTACATTTCAATTTCTTATGTTAGTTGGTAAGATTCACATAAGAAAAATTAAAATATAGAAACATGCTGTACACCCTCTTCTACCCTGTCTCCCTCCCTTCGTCTCCCCCCTCCCCCGCCCCCAGTACAAGTAATCATTGTAATTTATTTCTTTCTTTTTTAAAATATATTTTATTGATTTTTTACAGAGAGGAAGGGAGAGAGATAGAGAGTCAGAAACATCGATGAGAGAGAAACATCGATCAGCTGCCTCCTGCACATCCCCCACTGGGGATGTGCCCGCAACCCAGGTACATGCCCTTGACCAGAATCGAACCTGGGACCTTTCAGTCCGCAGGCCGACGCTCTATCCACTGAGCCAAACCGGTTTCGGCGTAATTTATTTCTTATACATTCTTTATTCATTCACAAGTAAGGTCAAATATAAAATTTATTTTTCATTGTAATCTCAAATGTAGCATTTTATACACACTTCTGCATCTTGCCTATAGTTTTTACTCTTTTACTTTATTTTTGACTTTTTACAGAAAGACCAGCCCTCTTTGCTTGACTACATATTATCAAGCAAAGAGGGTTGCTCTATTTAGAAGAATTTAGGTGGTTTCCTATGTTTTGATATTATAAGTAATGCTGCAATGAATAATTTTATATGTAAATCATTTCACACATGTACAAGTGTTTTTATAGGATATATTTCCAGACCTGGAATTGATGGATCACAGACTACATGCATCTGGAGTTTTCATAGGTATCACCAAATGCCTTCACAGTGATCAGACCAATTTCCAGTGCTCTGAACAAATTTAAGTGCATTCCTCCCCAAAGTCTCTGCAAGAATTTTTTTAAAAAGATATTTTATTGATTTTTTACAGAGAGGAAGGGAGAGGGATAGAGAGTTAGAAACATCAATGAGAGAGAAACATCAATCAGCTGCCTCCTCCACACTCCCCACTGGAGATGTGCCCGCAACCAAGGTACATGCCCTTGACCGGAATCGAACTCGGGACTCTTGAGCCTGCAGGCCGATGCTCTATCCACTGAGCCAAACCAGTTAGGGCAAGAATGTTTTTTTGTGTGTTGTTGGTTTTTTATTATTATTAATTGAGGTATTGCAAATGTGTCTTTTCCCCCCATTGTCCCCCCATCCCTCCAGTCCTGCCCTCACCCTCACCCCCTACTGTCTGCATCCATCGCTTTGTGTGTGCGTTTTTGTTTTTGTTTTTAATTGAACTTTTGGCTTTTTCCTACCTGGTAGATTATGAATATCATGTTATTCACTTTTAATTTGTACTTTCATCATTATGAGTGAAGTTGAACCTCTTTTCATGTTTTTTTTTCCCTCTGCAAGCTGTGTGTTCATATATTTCAGTTATATTTCTATTGTGTCACCTGTAACAATTACTCAGTGTATAATGATATTTTCAAACATAGTAATGTAAATTATTTCTAGTATTTCCCTTTTTTTTCTATCAATTTCTAGTAAATAAGAAAAATCATTGGAATAATGTTCTATGTCCAGACAAGTATGAGTACAGTAGAAACATATTTCATTGTATCTACCAAGCCAACTTTTATGAAGAACCAATTATGAAATCTTAATGAATCTATTTCCACTCATAAAAATTTAAGATGGATAGAAAAAATAAAGTGACATTACAAAATAAAAACAATCGTCAATATCCATAATCTTAAGGTACAGATAAATATATATGTTGACACACAAAACCAAAACTATGCTACCATTTCATGACAAAAAGAACTAATAAATGGCTGGAGAAGCCCCCCCCCCCCC
>NW_006294552.1:68043-76330 GCF_000327345.1 Myotis davidii
ACCCTTTTGCAAAGCCTGCAGTTGCTGCTGGCTCCACATGATTCAAGGGTCCGTTTCTTGTTGCCTCAGTTTTCCTGTGAGTGGGAGCACAAAGAATAGACACCGGTTGACTTCCACCTGGACAACGGTCCAGGCGCAGCCGCTGTATTTCTGGTTTTCCAGGTAATCCCGGATCCTTCGGAAGTACATTTTAACCTGCAACCTAAGCTTCTCGCGACCTACGGTGCTACTTTTCTGATCTGTTTGCAGTCCCCTGAGCGTTTCTAGGTATTCCAGCTGTTGATGCAGCTCAATGAGGAACCTCTCCATGCGGCTTTCCTTCCAACCTTCCAGAGAAGTGTTTGCCTGAAAGAGGCTGAAGATCTGCTGAAGCATCTCATGTAGAATGGTCAGCGCGGATCCTTTCTGGTCCTGGTGCGGATTCCCAGCCTCCTGGGGGAGCAGGAAGTCCTTCCTGTGTGGCAGGCACTGACGAATGGATGAGGGTTGCCATTTTTTCAAGAGTTCTGAACTTTCTCTGTTCACTCTTCTCTGCTGGAAGAGAACGAGTTTCAGTTCTAGGGAGAGGATAGTGGGAGAGATCAGCAGCACCAACACACTTTCACGGAAGTGCTTGTGAATCATGGTGAAGGTCAAATACGCCGCTTGTCTCTCTGCGGGCTCAGTAGAGCTGAAGGTCTGCCTTTTCTTGCATCTCACAGTGTCCCGGGAGGTGCTTTCCGTTGTTGGTTTTGTTCTCTAAAGCTGTCATTTCTCTGAGTTTATGCCCAGAGCTTTTTGGTTCCCTGATCATAGTGTTCAGGGGACATTTCCTCCACTTTGCCCATTGTGTTGGCGGTTTGAGGAAGTAACCAAAAGAACCTGTTTCATTGTATACTTTCCTTGAGACAATTGCTGACTAGTCATCCAGTAAGATCTTCTAATACTCTCATCATTTACTACATACCAAGTTTCACTCAACACAATGTGCTTTCTAAATATTTAGTTAAGCGTATTAAACTTCTTTTACTGAGAGTAATATTTTTAAAGGTCCAGAGTGCTATTTATCAGAGGCTTAGCAGCATCTATCTGGCATGTGGGAACAAAAATTAAAATCCACGCAGACTACTAGATTTAAAACCTCAAGTAGAAATAAAAATTTGCACCAATGCTTGAGGGCAAATTAATCTTAAAATATGTCCCAGCAATCGTAAGTCATTTTATATCTTATCCAAGCAGTTTAATATCTAAGACTCTAGTCCAGGGGTGGGCAACCCCTGGCACACGTGCCAAACATGGCACGCCAGTAACTTTTGCTGGCACGCGAAACCCTCTCTTATAATCTTCCATTTACAATTTTTTTCTTAATATTGTTACTTAATATGGTTAAGTAATTGTTGATAAATCCATATAATGAAATGCTACATAATCATTATAAATGACAAAATAATGTGTGAGAAGGCATTGGGGGCACTTGGTTAAAGTATATTCCCTAGGGTACCAATAACTATGGTAAATCAGTGCCATTACATCAATAATGTCTCTTGAACTACAAATACCCAGCTCCATATTCTAAGTCCTCCTAAATAAGGACCCAATCTACCTTTACAATTTGCCTTCTTCAACCCTAGTCTGTCTGTCTAAGGACTAAGGGCTAATTCTCCTTTAGGGCCCCCTAAAGGAGGATTAGTATTTCCCCCGGATCCTCACAGTCCCTTGTTTCTCCTTTAAGATACCGTTCTTGTGCTGTCTTATAGATGGCTGCTAATTTACCTGTCTTACCACATTCCAGCATTAAAACCTCTTAAGACTGTGGAATAAACAGTCATCTTTTTACTGTCTATGCAACTATAGTAGGAGCTTAATACACATGTGTTGACTTGGAGTGAATCACTGTGCTCTACCACAAAGTAATGCAACATCTTATTTTTGACCATTTCTCTGCAGGCAGTTGGTGGGCAAATCCTAAGTCCTCCTAAATAAACACCCAATCTACCTTTTCAATTTTCCTCCTTCAACCCTAGTCTGTCTGTCTAAGGACTAAGGGCTAATTCTCCTTCCAGGCTGAAAAGAGACGCTCTGAAATCATGCACAGTCTCATTAACTACAAGCTCAGCTCTATGTTCTTGTCACCTAGTCTGGTATTAATAAGTTGAAATACACTGAGTCAGCATGCTCCATGGAAAAGCCTTTTCTTGTACAAAAGTTCAATCGCATTCATCAAAAGGTTTCTAACATTTGGGGTGCTATGGGATTTGAACTCAGAGATCCATGAAAGTCAAATGATAGGAATGTCTTATTTAAGCTAGCAAGGTAAACAGATTTTAAGCTCATGCCAAGCAGTGTGAGTTGGAAAGAAAAGAAAACTTCACACCTAATTGAACAGAGTTGTTCAAAGGTAGGTCACATCATATGCCCATGACTTCAAACTTAACATCTAAGCCATGCATGCTCCACACTGGATATTGTTCTGTAAAGCATATCCTCTTTGAGAAGTTTTTAAAATTTTCACTTGATCAAAAATTACCTAATAATTCTACCAGAGTTACTGGTTATTTGGCATCTGCACATAGTTTTCCTCTACTTGGGACAAAGGCTGACAAATGTCTAAATACCTCATTCATGTTTTCACTCCACCGAGGGAAGCAGTAACTTTACAAAGGCATTCAGACAAAGGGCTCTGTTCTTTTCACTGCTACTAGAGAAGCTAAAATGTTTAAGGAATGGATGGAGAAAAAGAAGGAAATCTCTTTTGTCACCTAAATTCTGGAATTTGGGTATTGAAGTCACAAAGACCTAGACTGGGGTATTCTCTCTACTATTTACTGTTGTGTGACTTTGTGCAAGTTGCTTAATCTCTTTCTGCCTCAGTTTTTTTCATTTCTAAACTTGAACTTATAAAACACTTTAGAGGATTAGCAGATAAAAAGATTATAACATCTATTATGATGCTTAAATTAATATATAACTAGTATATAATCACTTCCACTTAATAAATGACTAAACTAGTCATATTATTCCTGGAGATTTAGAGATAGTTACAATAAAATATTTTACGTTAAAAGATATGAATAGCCCTGGCTGGTTTGGCTCAGTGGATAGAGCGTCGGCCTGTGGATTGAGGGGTCTCGGGTTCAATTCCTGTCAAGGGCACATGCCTGAGTTGCAGGTTCGATCCCCAGTAGGGGGTGTGCAAGAGACAGCTGATCAATGATTCTCTCTCACCATTGATGTTTCCATTTCTCTCTCTCCCTCTCCCTTCTTCTCTAAAATCAATAAAAATATATTTTTAAAAAGATATGAACACAAATTAGACATAGTTATCTTCATGTGGCTCTTTTGAAGATAAGTTGAATTGCTCTGGGCTTCTGGAAGGGTATGATCTCTTTATGTCTGAATAGTTTTTATTGTGGCAGCAACTCCAATAATATTTTTGAAATCTCTCCCTCCTTCCCTTTCTCACTCCCTCTCTAGTTCTCTCCCTTCTTTCCTCTCTCCTTCCCTCCCTCTGAAAAGACCTATGGTAATTTTTAATATACAAAAAGAATAATACTTGTTTCAATAAAACTCTGCTTAATCTATTTGGCAACAGAATTTTGATCTGGTCTCAACATAAATCTATAAAGCTTTAGTGCAGAGCTTCAGGAAAACATTATAAGGATAAATAAAAATAATCTCTAATCTACAGTTAATACTTTCACATCATTTTCATCCAATTTGCAACAATGTAAAATTGTCTTAATTTCCAAATACTTGGGAATTTTTCCACATATTTTTCTATTATTGTTTTTTTAATTGAATCTAGTATGTTAAAGAATATATAGTTTACATTTATTGAAACATTTTATGGCTCAGAATATGGTCTATCATGGTTACTGTTCCATGTAAACTCAAAATAATTATATTCTGTTTTTGTGGACTGGGCTCTTACATAAATACTAGAGGCCCGGTGCACAAAATTCATGCATGGGTAGGGTCCCTAGGCCTGGCCAGCGATCAGGGCCGATCTGTGGGGTGATTGGGGGGGCCCCCACTTGCACCAGCCTTAAATGGCCTGGCGCCACCCACTTGCTGGCCCTCCCCCCCTCCCCCCGCCCCTTGCAGGTCGATGCCTGCAGGCTGGGGGCAGCTCCTGTGTTGAGCATCTGCCCCCTGGTGGTCAGTGCACATTCTGCTGATCGTTCCACCATTTGGTCGATTTGCATATTAGGGTTTTATATAGATAGATTAACTAGGTCAACTTGGTTGACTTTGTTGTTGAAATTTTCTATATTCTTTCTGGATTTCTGCCTATTCTATCAACCACCAAGAGAGAAGCATTGAAATTACCAAGTATAATTTTGGATTTGTCTGTCTCCTTTTTTAGTTTTTTCAGTTTTTGCTTCATGTATTTTAAAACTCTGTTATCAGGTAGGTACAACACAATTTTGATTATTATGTTCTCAATGAACTAATCTCTTTATTTTAAAATATCCCTCTTTATCTCTGCTAATATTCCTTAGTCTGAAATCAATTTGTCTCATATTATATACTCATGCTTTTTAAAATTTGGTTTGCATGATATATCTTGTATCCTTTTACTTTTAACCTATACATGTCTTTTATATTGAAAGTGAGTTTCTTGTATTTGGCATATATTTGGATCTTGTTTTTTTTCTCCAAGATGCTATGTATTAAAGTGGGTAGACTATTATTTTAATGGCTTGGTTTACATTTACCATTTTGCTATTTGTTTTCTAATTGCCCATATATTCTTTTTGCCTTTTTCCTTCTTTTGGATTGACTTTTAAAGTTATTGCATTTTAGCTCCATTATTGATTTATTAGCTATACTGCTTTGTTTTATCTTTATAGTAGTTTCTCTAGGTTTTAAAAACATATATCTTTATTTCACATATTACAGTTTACTTTCAAATAATATTATATACCACATATAGTATAAGGATATTGCAACACTATATTTCCACTTTCTTTAATATGTCTTGTATCTCAGGTATGGTGGCAAATAATTCTCTTGGTTTTTATCTCAGAAAGTATTTTGCCTTCACATTTGAAATATATTTTCACTGGGTATTGAATCCTAAGTTTACATTTATTTTTTCTAGTACTGTAAAGATGTTGCTCCACTGGCTTGCATTGTTTCTGAAGAGAAGACTGCTGTCATTCTTAATTTTATTCCTCTGTGCATATGTGTCTTCTTCTTCTCTGACTACTTTAAGATTTTCTATCATTATTTTTCAGTGATTTAATTACGATATGCCTTTGTGTGATTTTCTTCTTGTATATTCTACTAGTTCCTTGAGTTTATTGAATCTATGGTTTTATAATTTTCATCAAATTTGTAAAAGTTTTAGACCTTATTTTTTCAATCTTTTTCATCTTCTCCTAGGACTCTAAAATAAACATGTGAAACCTCTCAATATTATTACACAGGCCACTGATGCTATGTCTTTGAGTTTATTGACGTTTTTCTTCTGCAATGTCTTATCTAATCTTAATCCTATCCAATATAGTTATCACTTCAGGTATTACATTTTTTTATCTTCTAGAAGTTAAATTTGTTCCTTTTGACATCTTTAATTTCTTTTTTCATCATTTCATTGCTTCTTCTACTGCATGGAGCTTATGGTGTATGTTAATGTGTTTTAACCTCCTTGTCTGCTAATGCTATCGTTTGTGTCATTTTGGGATCTGGTTTCTTGATTATTTTTGCTACTACTTATGGGTCCTATTTTCCTACTCCTTTGCTTATTAGCTTTTAATTAGATTCTGAATATTGTAAGTTTTATTTTACTGGATATTAGATTTGTTAAATCCTTTGTATATGGTAGGACTTTGTTTTAGGATTTAGTTAAGTTTCCTGGAATCTGTTTGGATCTGTTGGTGCTGGCTTTTAAGGATTGTTAGAATTGACAGAGTAGACTTCATAGTCTAGGACAGGGGTGGGCAACCTTTTGGTGAGTGCATGCCAAAACCAGCAAAATCTCTGATTCAAAATTCTTCTGCATGCCAACCCTAATTTTTTTTTTTACAGGAGAGAGTTTAAAAAAAATATTCATAGAAAGATCCCCATCCCATTTAGCCCAACAAGTCAAATAAGCTAAGCTGTATCCCTGGTACTTTGCAGTAGAAGCAGAAGCTCCTGCTGGAAGCTACTCTCTCTCCCAGATGGCTACATTGTTGGAGTCTGTCAGAGCGATGAGGTAGGTAAAGGTGGAGTTGGCCACCACCATGTTCACCATGGTCTGGTCCTGGTCACTGTCTGGCTGAGGGCCCGGGGTTGGGGCCACTTAAGGATCTGTGTGGGGGCCTGCGGGGTTGCCGGCAGTGGAGGCTGCTGCATCAGGATGTGCCTGACATCGTAGATCCACACGTTGCCCTCCTCATCCCCACAGAGCACAATGCCCTTGTCCACGACATCCTCATTCACAAACGCCAGCCCGTCCACTCTCTGGCCAGATGCCTGGGAGCCCTCAGAGAACATGAACTCCACTTCACACACCCTTCTCTTTTGAGGCTGGTCCAGTCGCACGTCCCAGCAGCAGCAGCCACCATCACAGCCAGCCAACAGATAGGCGCCTGGGCAGGAGGCAACTAGTTACATCTTTGAACTCCAATCTCTGATTTATTCAATGAGACCACTGTTCTGTTTGTGTTTTTACTCTTCCTTGTACTATAGCCTAAAAGTTTTCTCCACAGAGGAAGCTGGAGCAATTCTAGGGCTCATGATATTTATTTCCCCCTTTTCAGGGATTATTATCCTATCCCTTTTCAGGGATTATTATCCTATGCTACCTGTTGCCCAGTGTCAGAAAACTATTGTTTCATATGTTTTATTCCATTTTCTAGCTTGTTAAAGGGTGGGGGATGATGGTCATCTATCATAGCTGGAAGTAGAAGTTCTCTCAACATTAATGATCTAAAGTAGGAGTTTTCAAACAACAGCCTATAGGTCAAATCCAGTCCACTGCCTGTTTTTATAAATAAAGTTTTATTGGAACACAATTGTACCCGTTGATTCACGTATTGTATATAAAACTTTAATGCTATAATAGGAGTAGCTGTGACAAAAATGGCTTTGCCAGTGACTTTTACACTTATTACATAAATGTACGTTTTATTTATTCACTTTTCCACAAATTATTTATTTAACAACTGTCACTCTAAAAAATGTAAGGCTGCAATTAAAATCCTGATTACCTTTCTGTGTTAAAAACATACCAAAATAGTTAATTAGTAAGGAAGACATTTTAAATCCAACCAAAGGAGGGCAGTATAACATCAATTAGCTGGAGCTGGCATCAATTTGTACTGCTGGCAAGAGAAATAGAAAAGTTCATGGCATCTAGTGGTCTAATAATGTGTGGTCAGCAACACATTATTGTTTTGACCAAAGGAATTGTTCCCATAATGCCTAAGATTACTAATCACTCTACCTTCTATTATGCTACTTGCTGGTTAGTGTTTTTGAATAGTTTCCTTTTTGCCTTGAGTACTGTAATGGACATGTGTTGCTTTCTGACCATCCACTATTACCGCCCCTCTCTCTTCTGGGGGCGATGAGGAAACTTACACTGACTTCTCTGCCTACTCTTGGGTCTTGTGCTTCTGGCTAGACTCCCCAGAGCAATACATTGAGCTCTGGTCCAAGCCACTCAGTGCTCACCTGGCCCTGGCCTCAGTGATGATTCAGGTATGGTCATTTCCCCAATGAGCTCAACATACCTCTACCCACATTTTCTGAGCATACACTTGCAATATTTAAACAAATTGATTTGTCATAAAATGCTAGAGTTGGGAGTGATTGTTAATGGTATTTAATCTCCTTTTGCACTTTCCTTCCTGAAAAATTTAATTCTAAAGCCAACAGGTAGACAGAAAACAGTAAGCACTGTGCTGGGAGAAGCAGGAACCCACAACAGTTCAAAGAGTTCAGGGAGAATTAAGCAACATCTGTAAGAAGAGAATCTGGCATGGGATGTTGGAGCCTGGGAAGAGTGAGTAGAGTATGTTGGGGGGACTCACGGGGGCAGGTGGGTGCTGAGCAGCTGCTATGAAGAGTCATAGCCTGAGTGGGGTAAAAAGAGCAAAGTTTCCTGTGGACAAAGTTTCAAAGCCCTGCCCTTTAAAATACTTGAAATGTTTATTATCTATCTACACTAATAAAAGAGAAACATTCCTGCCCTTTAAAATGCTTGAAATGTTTATTATCTATATATATAAAAGCCCAGTGACCACTACAGTGGAAAGACTGGACGACCCGTAGCTATGCACTAGGGCAGCCAACCAGCCTGATCTGCCCTGATAGC
>NW_006294552.1:76949-80525 GCF_000327345.1 Myotis davidii
CCCCTTCTGAGGGGAAGCGCCCACCAGGTATACAGAAGGCGCTTGGCGAGGAGTCCCCACGGGTTTTGTTTGCACCTCCATGCTGTCCCCCACCCCCCCAATGCCGAAGGAAGCCTGATTCAGGAACACCCGTGCTGACCACCCACACGGAAAACAGTGTGTGACAAACATCATGTCCCTCAGAAGCCTGAATCCTCCTCAAAAGGAAGATGCTACAGACCCTGAGCGGAAGGATGCGGACTGAGACAGAAGGTCTGGGGAAAGCAGGGCTGCTCCCCGGCCCCCTCCGTGTATGAAGCGCCTGCACCGCCGCCCTTGGACGGAGGCTTGACTGGGGGCAGGCCAGTGGTCAAACGCCTGCAACCGCCGCCCCCCCCTCCCCGCCAAATCTCACCCATGCAGGAATTTGTGCACCAGGCCTTACTGTGGGTGTGCCTGTGGCTGTGCTCAGCCTCCTGCTCTCATGGATAAGCAGGAAACATATTTACTGCCAGAATCTAAAACCCTCTTTATCGGTAATAGCGCAAATAATGCAAGACCCACACATGTGTCTAAACAGGACTCTGTCTGGCTGTGTGTGAACCCAGATCGAAGGCCTGCTCTCCACCCAGGAGGCTGCAAAAGCTGCTCCTCTCTCTAACGCACACAACCTGGAGAGGTTTAAAGAAAAAAGGAGATACAGTTAAAACAAAATAGCAACAACTTCTGAAGCCGCTGCCACTGCCATCAAATCCTCCACGCCGAGGTGATGTCAGAGCCCATCTCCCCACACCTGGGGCTCTCCCTCAGAAGCCTGAATCTGCCTCAAAAGGAAGATGCTACAGACCCTGAGCGGGAGGATGCGGACTGAGACAGAAGCTCTGGGAAAAGCAGGGCTGCTCCCCAGGCCCCTTCTGTGTGTGAAGCGCCTGCATCGCCGCCCTTGGACGGAGGCCTGTGAGTGAGTGAAGAACTGTGGCTGTGCCTGGTGCTGCACTCAGCCTCCTGCCCTTGTGGTTAAGCAGGAAACACATTTACGTGCCAGAATCTAAAACCCTCTTTATCGGTAATAGCGCAAATAATGCAAGACCCACACATGTGTCTAAACAGGACTCTGTCTGGCTGTGCGTGAACCCAGATCGAAGGCCTGCTCTCCACCGAGGAGGCTGCAAAAGCTGCTCCTCTCTCTAACGCACACAACCTGGAGAGGTTTAAAGAAAAAAGGAGATACAGTTAAAACAAAATAGCAACAACTTCTGAAGCCGCTGCCACTGCCATCAAATCCTCCACGCCGAGGTGATGTCAGAGCCCATCTCCCCACACCTGGGGCTCAGACGGCGGAGCCGCTGACACCTGCCAGGTCGGCTGGCACCGGCCTCATCTATGCGGCCACTTTCAACCTCCCTCCAGCTCCTGGAGGTGGGTGGGCTTGCGAATGGAGGCTTCAGTGTTAAAGCAACCCTGTTGGTGTAGCACAGACACGCGTGGGCTTTTTGATGAGAGAGAACCCAGAACATCCCTTCACGAACGTGTTTTTAACTGTTCTGAAATCGCGCTCCCAGCCTTGGCGACTCTCAAACAGGCCTCAGCATTTTCATTTGCCCGATGCAAAGACTGACCCGGGTTTCATGGAGACCAAAACCTCGGCTTGGGAGAAGCTGCGTCCTTTTAAGAGGAAGGTCACCCTGGCTGCAGGTCCTTGCTCTTCCTCACTTTAAATATTTCTTGCCACGCCCTTCTCTACCCAGCAAAGTTCATTTAGAATTGAAGGCCAGAGAGAGAGGTAGCTTCACAGACAAGAAAAAGCTAAAGGAGTTCATCACCCTGATTGGGGGCAGGCCAGTGGCCAAATGCCCGCAGCCCCTCCCCCCGCCCGATCTCACCCATGCAGGAATTTGTGCACCAGGCCTCTAGTCTAATGATAAAAGCTGTATACATTTAAGGTATACTATGTGATGTCTTGATATACATGTACATTGTGAAATAAGTACTACCGTCAAGCTATTTAAAATCTCCTTTATCTCATAAAGTTTCCTTAATACATAATAGTTTTTTAGAGCAGAAGAGTAACTTTACAGTGAGTAAGTCCAGCAGCCACAATCTTGTTCAAGAAATCGAAGTGGACCTCATCAATAATGGGACACACTGAAATCATGGACCCCCGGATAAGACGCACCTCAAAAAACACAACATTCCTGGAAATGTAAATACGTTGAATCTAACCATGAGGAACCATGACTTAAACCCGAATTGACCAACATGCTATAAAACAATTGCTCTATAATATTGAAGGTTGTGAATGTTAAAGAAAAGACCAAGGAGCTCTTTCAGATCGAAAGAGACTAAAGGGACATCTGGTCTCTGGTTCTGCCTGTAGGTGGCTTGGAAGTAGCCACTCTGTCCTAACAAGTAAAAAGGTGAACAGACTGAGAGATCAACAAATTTTTTTTTTGGATCCATAAGAGAGGGGAAGACACAGGGCAGTCCACTGCCCCCAAACTGAAAAGAGACAGGAGTGACAGCGGAGCAGAGGTGCCTGAGAGGACACCACCGTGGAATCGGGTGCTGGTGTAGGAAAACCTTCATTGGTGAACCGCTGGGGACTAAAAGATATGGCAACTGAAAACACAGTGTGATTCTGAAGTGTCCATTTGCCACCAAAGATATTATTAGCATGACTGGACACATCCAGGGCTGAAGGCTGAGTAGTATATGGCTCTAATGTAAAAATTGCAACTTTTCAGTTTTGATGATGGTGTTGTGATTGTGTGGGAGAAAGGTACCTGTTTGTAGGAAACACACATTCAAATATTTGAGTATGAGAGCATCCAATTGGCAGTTGACTCTGAAATGGTTTTAAAACAAGGCTCTTTCTCCTGTATCATCAACTTTTGATATTATTTCAAAAGGAAAAAAAAGTGTAAATTTTTTAAAAATTCAGTAAACCCATTTTTTTAAACATATTTTATTGATTTTTCACAGAGAGGAATGGAGAGAGATAGAGAGTTAGAAACATCGATGAGAGAGAAACATCGATCAGCTGCCTCCTGCACATCTCCTACTGGGGATGTGCCCGCAACCCAGGTACATGCCCTTGACCGGAATTGAACCTGGGACCTTTCAGTCCGCAGGCCGACACTCTATCCACTGAGCCAAACTGGTTTCGGCAGTAAACCCATTTTTGAGTTTCCTTCCTACATATTATCATCACCTATGCTGGTCTTTCTTCTCATCTTCATAGTTTAATTTAGGCCAAGAATAGTAAACATGTAGGGGGAAAGGCCACCACTACATAGTATGAGTATTGCATGATGCTTAACCCATGAACTCTAAAGTGTGACATTAGATTTAAACCCTAATGTTGCCATTTGTTTGCTGTGTGGTCTTGGGCAAACTATCAACGTCTCTGTGTCCTAGTTGCATTAATATAAAGTCAAGGGTAATAATGGTATCTCATAGAGCTGATGAGAGATCTAATTGAGATAACCCAGTTAATGTGCTTACCACAGTGTATGGCACATGGTCCAAGCTCACTAAATGATTTTATGATGTTATCTGTGTTAGGCACGCCAGCATTCCCAGATTACAGCACTCTTT
>NW_006294552.1:80565-95634 GCF_000327345.1 Myotis davidii
GTATTTTCAACACAGATCTCCAATCAGACCCCTATTAATCAATCACAGCTGGAAATTTACTGGCTTTTCAGTAAATTTCCATGAAGCCAAAGAAGGGACAAAGTGGTGCACTTTCTAGAAGCACTTATGCAACATGAACTGGCCCTCATGATATTGATTCATTCAACTCATTTTTATTGATTGCTCATTATCTTCCTATCACTGCTGTAGACCTATTCACCGAGCCAGAGATAAACATGTCTGGAATGGGATTTAACTGGATTAGGAGGGTGGAAAGGGATTCATAGTAAAATATAAGCAAGTGATATAGCATAATATAAAAGGAGATCAGAATAACACTATCTGGGAGCATCTTTCCTCGCTATTTATTGACCTCTGGCTGTAGGACTTCCATGTACAGAGAGGTGCCGGAAGCCAATTGCAGCACGACAGCAGGGCTGAGTCTGGGAATGGCTGATGGCATTTCCCCAAACCTGAATAGGATACATTAAATTGATTGTTTGCTGCCAGACAGCTCAGGGCATCTTAATCTACATGTTATTGCCTCCTACTGGTCTAACACCTGAACAGCAAAAAAAATGGGGTCCGGAGATGAGGAGATTTTACTTTCCTTTAAACTAGGCTCCTCTGACCCCCAAATGTCTTTCAAAATTATATTTTGTCTCTGGACTCCTATTTAATTTACGCACAGCCTTCTCCAGATTCCAGAACCCTTCTAGATGCTGGATCAAGACCCACCAGCGCTCTGACCGGTTTGGCTCAGTGGATAGAGCGTCAGCCTGCAGACTGAAGGGTCCCAGGTTGGATTCTGGTCAAGGGCATGTACCTGGGTTGCGGGCACATCCCCAGTCGGGGGTGTGCAGGAGGCAGCTGGTCGATGTTTCTCTCTCATTGATGTTTCTAGCTCTCTATCCCTCTCCCTTCCTCTCTGTAAAAAATCAATAACATATATAAAAAGAAAAAGAAAAGAAAAAAAGACCCACCAGCGTTAAATGTTGCCCAACATCCGGCATTAGAGAGCGAAGAGCAAACAGCCTAAGACAGGGGTGGGCAACCTTTTTGTGAGTGTGTGCCAAAACCAGCAAAATCTCTGACTCAAAATTCTTCTGAGTGCCAACCCTAATTTTTTGAGAACATGTTACGCCTACTTGATATCTCTTAAGGTGTATGTATGTGAAGAACCTTGAAGAAATAATAAAATTCATTGGAGCGACAAAAACACAGTATATGGCTGAAACCGGTTTGGCTCAGTGGATAGAGCGTCAACCTGCGGACTGAGAGGTCCCAGGTTCGATTCCAGTCAACGGCATGTACCTTGGTTGCGGGCACATTATTATCAGTGGGACTTTTGCTGCTGCATCACTGATGACAGAGATTTTACATCAGGTTTATATTTCGTGACCTTCAGAGATATGCACGAGCTACTACTTTCATCCGTCAGGCTACTCCTATTAGAGACTTAACAAAATTCATCACTGAGAACAAAGATTCACTAGCGTATGTGGGTGAAACTAAAACACTGGTCGGATCTGGGAAGGCAGGGAGAGTTAAGGATAGAAATTGCTCTTCCCCTCTCTCATCAATCCATGTCTATTGTCTTTAAGATAACTCGTTATGTAAAATTATTTATCTATCTAAGATGCATCTACACTGAATTTACCTGAAAAATTAAAAAGTCGATATTAAGAAAAAAAATTTTAAATGAAAGATTATAAGAGAGGGTTTCTCGTGCCAGCAAAAGTTACTGGTGTGCCACGTTTGGCATGTGTGCCAGGGGTTGCCCACCCCTGGCCTAGGATCAATCCCTGAGGAACAGCAGAATTTAGGAAATGAGTAGAAGAGAAAACCACCAAGGGGAACAAGAGTGTTTAGATCAGTAAAAGGAAAACCAGTTTTTGGGAAAGAAGGATAGTCTAACCGTGTCCACTGCTGTTACCTGAATAAGCTAAATGGGCCAGATGATGTGAGTGAACATTTTTCTCCCAGAATAGTATACAAAGTCTTAATGGATACTATGCTTTTGACCTAAAAAAGTGAGCAAGAATTCTAGATGGAAATCATTATGGAAACGATCTGCCAAAATATATATTTTATGAAATGTGCCAGTCAACTTCACATTGTAATGAATGCTGTTACCCTGGAACAAAATGATGCATTGGAAAGAGTCTGTTTTTCCCTGAGATAGTACTGGCTGTGAAACCCAGCATAGTAGGTGTACAGTACTTGGGGAGTTAACCTTAGTAAGTGTCCATGTTTTATACAGACGTGTTAATAATAACCTTGCAGAATAGTCATGAGGATTCAATAAGGCAACACAGGTAAATTGCCTAGTATTAGTAATTACTATTTGTGTCCTGCTAGTTTGGAGTCCCTTTTCTCCTCCAATTCATATTTATTTGATTTGATATTATGAAATCCTCCTCAGATGGGAACTATACTAAGATTCCATACTAGGGGGCCTTAATCAGATCTTAACAGATTAAGATCACCCAAAGTCAACTCTCAGGGTAGCTTTGTCACTTCTTCCTTCCCTGAAGAAACATTTGAGGGATTAAAAGAGACAAACACCAGAGAAGTCACTGTCGCCTCGTGGGGCTTTGTCCATTTGGGATTCACTCATCACTGAGTTTTGAGAAGAACTTGGGTGGCTTCCCTGCTTGGTAGAGCAAAGACAAATAATAAACTGGAAGACTCTAGAATATTGAAGAGATGAAACCTTTGTCCTTTGCCTTCTTAACCTGGCCTACATTTTTCAAGGCTCGAAGCAATTATCAAGCGACAGAGTTGTCTAAAATCAATACTGCTGCCTTGTGTAACCACCAGAAAGCAGATACGAAGACGAGTGTCTGACCTGGCCCGGAGATTAATGAGTTTGCTGAGTAACGTAGCCTGACTACCCGGTCACACATTTCCCTTGGCACAGTCGACAACCAGGACTGGAAGGATAAGGAGGCTACGGCCTAAAGTGGCTCCAGGAAATGCTCTCCCGTTGGTGTGAATATTATCAAAAGACCAGTGAGGAGGGAGAACATCCGAATGACCCCGAGGCTGCAATGCCAGGAGCCCAAGTTCCCCTGAATTCCAGGTGCAAATGCTCTTGTGCGAGAAGGTAAGATCTCAAATAAACAAGCTGCCCTTCCAAATGAACAAACTAAAAACTAAGACAAGATATTGGTATTTTAGAAAAAGTATTATTAAAGGCGTGGTCGATTTGTAAAGTTCTTTATAAAAACGGGAAGTCGATGCCTGCACCACAAAAAGGGAGGCCTGTTGAACAGATTTATTTAATTTCGATTTTTCTGGGCTTAATTACACTTAGTACCACTGGGTCCATTTATCTTCATGATCAACTTCCTGAGGGCAACTCAGTTTGACCCCTGGATCAGTGTCACACTTGACTCTGAGGAACCTAGGAAGCCAGGAAACTCAAGCCGTGCTGCCTTGGGTCACGTGTGAATGCAAGACGAGGGAGGTCATTTCTAAAGATGTAAATGGAGACCGTTGCCCAGCGTGGTCCCTCTGGAGATTGGACAGAAGATGGCTTGGAAATGGTACCTCACACCCAATACCAGGTAGCAACTGGGGCATGGGTGGAGCAAGCTGGAATGATGACCGTGTCTTTGAGAAGCATCCTGTGTGGTGGTGACGATTCTCTTTGGAGCAGAAATAAAGGCGGTGTTTTTCTGTTTTTGTTTTTTTTTGGTTGGTTTTGTGTGTATGTGTGTGTTTCAATCTTTCGACACAGAAACAAACGCCTTCTTTGTCACTGTGACTGTGCAGTAGATACAGTCAGGTCATATAATGAAACCATTCATTAGCCTTGGGAATACAAACTGAGCCTCTTCCTGCTCATCTCACCCATCCTGCAGGTCAGGAGAGATTACGATCACCCTGAAATGAATGGGCTCCCTGGCTGGTGGTGGACTGATCCTTTCAAGATGGGTTAGTTAACATCAGTTCTGAGGCCCTCAGAATTATTTTCCTTTTGAACCATCAGCATGCATGTTTATGTACAAAGCAAAAAAATCATTTTTAAAGTAAACAATTTATATTGAGGGGGGGGAGACATGATACAATATTGCCAGGCAGTTGTTGCTTGAGATTGAAAGCTGAATACACAGTATTGTAGGACTACAAAACTTTGAAGTTATTTGTTGGAATTTTAGAGACCAAGGAGATAATATTTTATATTCATCATGTGGACTTTTAAAAAAAATGTATAACTTTAAATCATAGCTTATGGCTACATCCTTTGTATATTCACATTACCACCTCAGACCGTTTAAGAAGAACAGTGATATATTTTTTTTTTTTTAAGGAGAGTATGAGCCGGAACATTATCATGCTTTAGATTTTAGCAAAATTGAACTTTTCTATCCCTAATTAAGGTTTATTCAGCCATAATTAGAAAATCATACACTGATGTGGAAAGAAAAAAATATGTATGGTGGGGGAGGAAGTTGGTAGGAAGCTGAGGACATTAAAGATCAGGCAATAGGTATAAGGCACTTTGGAATTTATTAAGATATAAGTACAACCCAACCAGTTTTTTAAATAAGAAATCTTCTGAAAGTTTAAAAAATTTAAATTAGACTTTAAAAAATATATATTTTTAAAAATATATTTTTTAATTGATTTATTTTTTTAGAGAGCATAATGGGGAGGGAGAGAAACATCCAATGGTGGCCTCCTGCACGTGCCCTACTGGGGATCGAGCCTACAACCCAAACATGTGCCCTGACCTCAATGAAATCAATCCAGCAACCTTTTGGTGCATGGGACAATGCCCAAACCAACTGATCCACATTGGCCAGGGCGGATCTGTGATTTTTTAAATTATCAAGAGGTAAATAATTAAGACCATTGGTTCTCAGACTAAATGGAACAAAGATATTGCAAGTTGAAGCTGGAGGATCTACTGCTAAAATCCAGTAACAGCAAGCATTTCCCGGTGCATATACAAGTGTGTTAATAGAGCTTTCTCAGTTGTAAGCGTTTTCCTCATAAACTGGTCTTAAACCATTAGTGTGGGCAATCATTTATCTTGACTTCTCAAGGTGGTATTTGATTTGCCTATAACATGTAACTAAGGTTGTCATAGCAATAATTTAGTGTTCTTTTAATAACACTATGACTCCTAGATGTTCTTGCCTTTAAAGATGTTAAAAAACAATAAGCCGATCTACTGGCAGATAAGTGAATTTAGGCTTAAATAAGGAGAAAGGACTCCAGGTGTGCTTCTGACCGCCTCCCCCCACACCCCACCCCCCCAAAAACAACAAAAAACAAAAAATAATTATATATAAAGTGGTGTGTGGAAGACGACACTGCACGTTTGGCCACGTGGGATTCTCTGGTGGTATTTTCAAAGGGTGGAGTTTCAGCAAGTGCTACATAGTAAATTTTGAGACTTTTCTGGAAGGCAGTACTGCCATTAATTACTATGTTCCACCCAAAAGAAATTGATTTTTGTGTACTTGTTACTCCTTTAAAACCCAGGTGGTGAGAGTTTGAAATGACCGTACACTTTACTTAAACGGAAATTCTGTCAATCATTTTAACAAATATTTACTGAGTGCCTATCAGTGACAGGAGTGAAATCTACATATGCCTCATTTGAATCTTTAGAGATTGGTTTTGAATGTTACACACTGCACTGTTTGTCTAAATTATCACTCCTCTTGGCCTTCCTGAAAGAATATGTTGTTAGCTTTCAGATTCTCTTGTAATTTTACCATCCCTTAAGAAGGGCCAGAGAATAAACCCGCATACCAAAACACATTAGCAAGGAATTACAAATATTAGCTAAAGGCAAGAGAGATGCCGAGAAAGACTGCCTATCAGCACACTGCCTGATTACTGTTTTAAGAACTCAGTCCACTAATGTTTTAAAGTTAAAGAAGGCCAAAGAGAAAGAATGCTTACCCCTGATCCTGGCTCTAACCATAAAAGGATGTTTTCGGGAGCACATGAAGAAAAGTATAAAATAACATTAAAGTAGAAACCGGGGATATTTATGCTATAGGCTTGGCTTCGTTTCATGAGCTATTCGGTATTACGTAACTTTGGAATTAAGTCAGAGTTGAAAGATCTTGTGAAGGAAATTTCACAAGGTATTAGACTTGATGCCTTTAATCTAGAAAGGCCTTCCTCTTCCCTGCACTTCCTGCCTCCCCCACCCCCCACCCCCCAGACTTCACTAACTCAGTCACTCAACGTATCACTGAACAAATTCATTTGTAGGGGAAGTGTTAAAAGAACCCGACTCAAAATAGAACACGAAATGAAGAGACCCAGTCTCATGTGTTCTCAAAACAGTTTATCCAACACTCTTGGAAACAACATGGTAAGGGGATGTATACAAGAGAGCAAACACCAGACATTGGGCATCTATGTGAGCTCTGTTATGAAAAGCTGAAGCAGAGGAGAGACAAGGAATCTCTAAGGTTTAAGACTTTTTGGAATACCATCATACGGAAATCGTATGCATATCTGAGAAAGTCCTATAAATGAGTGGCTTAAAGGACAAAGTACGTTACAAAAAAGAGGACAAACAGAAAAAGGGGAAAACAAGAATTGCGGTTATGATGTTTTTTAATCAAAAAATTATTAGTGTTTGTGGAAGTTTGGTTAGGTATTGGATAGAAAAATAATTACATTTTTGTAAGTGTATGTGGATATATATATGATACCCACTGATGGCACTTGGTGAGTGTAGGCAGAGACTGCCCAAACACTTACGAAGGGGAACCGTCCCCAATTCCTATGACCGAGGCAGTCACGATGTGTAGCAGATGAGAGGTGATTGGACCAAAGTGACACATGAAGCAAGGACCTTATCACGTGGTTTGGCACAAAAGGAAAGAGGGGCCCATCAGGCTCTCATCTTGGGAACTACAATTGGGACACACGGTACAATCTATAGTGGAGGTGAAGCTGAAAGGTAGTAATGCTGAGTGCATTAAAGCAGGTGATGGTGCCCACAAGAGCCCTTTTAAGCCAAGGTTCTGAGTAAAAGAAAAATGAGTACGAATAGAAAAGTGAACTGAAGGAACCCAAGTAGACTCTCAGAGGGGAGTGGGAAGCAATGAACAACAGACAAGTGGGAAGTGACCAGAGGAGAGCTGGCAGAGCTTTGGCTCTTTTTTAAAAAATATATATTTTTATTGATATAGAGGGAGGGAGAGGGAGAGATAGAAACATCAATGATGAGAGACAATCATTGATCGGCTGCCTCCTGCATGACCCCTACTGGGGACAGAGCCTGCAACCCGGGCATGTGCCCTTGACCGGAATCAAACCCGGGACCTTTCAGTCTGCAGGCCGACACTCTATCCACTGAGCCAAACCGGCTAGGGCTGCTCTGGTTCTTGATATCTTCTTCCTGTCATGAATTCTTACACTGTGCCCCTTCTCCTTGAGGTGACCTGAGGGGGTCTCTGATCCTTAAAATCAATAAAACTAATCACAGAAGCTATAGGAGAAAAGCATTCCTGGGAAGCCCGAGCAGGAAAATATACAAAGAAGCGAGACATGCCTTTCCTCCTCACGAAGCACTTGGAGGAGGATCTGACTACACTTAAAACACCTCTTTCTTGGAATTGTTGTCCTTGACTATTCCGTTTAAATTAGGTCCCCTTGTTACGTTTCCTCATGCAAAAATGTACTTCCCCATCACACTCAAACTTGCAATGGCTTATCTTTTTAAACTGCAGGCCATAGGATGGTACTATTTACCCAGCACATGGTATGTACTTAATCCTGATGATGTAATAAATAACTGGAAACAAATCTAGGCCATGACATAGAAAGGTAAGGATTTCTGTAATTCTCAAAAGGCCAATAGAGCTTTTATAGTCAGTGAAAGGATGATGCAAAAAAGTCATATAATTCAAAACAATTTTAAGTACTATATAATTATTTTGAATGCATTAAATTTAGGGAAACATTCATCTAAATCAGGGGTGGGCAAACTTTTTGACTCGAGGGCCACAATGGGTGTTTAAACTGGACCGGAGGGCCGGAACAAAAGCATGGATGGAGTGTTTGTGTGAACTAATATAAGTTCAAAGTAAACATCATTACATAAAAGGGTACGGTCTTTTTTTTTTTAGTTTTATTCATTTCGAACGGGCCGGATCCGGCCTGCGGGCCGCAGTTTGCCCACGGCTGATCTAAATACTCTAATCACTTTAATTTTGAAAGGCGGGTTTTGTCTTATTTCTCAGTTTGTGGCCTTGCCACCAGTTACATTCACTTCCTTCATCTCCCCCTTTTTCATTCTCAAGTGCTGATACTTTTTAGATTAGACCTTGATCTCCTTCCCAAGATAGCCTCCTCCTCCTCCTCCTCTCTCTCTCACACACACACACACACACAATCCAGCAATAGACCCAACCTACTTTTTTATGACTATTCTCCAAAGTCCAGTATCTGAGTCCCTCATACAGTTTTAGAAATCAGGAAAGGTTTGCAGGTGGAAAGGCAGGTGAGGAGACCTGGGCAGAGCAGATTCTTGGCCACACAAATTCCATGAGCACTCTTCTGTAAATTCTTTCAATGGTCAGGTGATTAACCTGTCGTCAGCAAATTACACCACTCACTTTTCTGGAAAGTTAAGCAATTAAAACGTATTTCCAAAGTATGCAAACTATGAAGGTGGCCACTTCCCAGTGACTACCTCATCTTCCTGTAACGCCATTCCAGTGTGGTTTCCTCATGCATGCTGGAGGATTCTCCTCAGCACAGATCTCTGCGGGCTTCCAGATCTTGAATTCCAAATTTGGCAAATTATCTTGGCTGACATTTTTCTAATTTGCTTTACTCATGATATTACATAGGCATTCTACAGCAAATGCTCCCGCTGTCATTTTGACATAAGTGGAGACTTGGAAAATTCTTCAGACTATTCAAGAAGGAGTACCTGCTTTTGTTGAATACGTACAGGTTATGTGCCTGCTCTGTCAATGGAAACTCCACAGTTTGGCACTGAGGACTCTTACCTCCTAAAAGGGACACACACCTATCGTCAAATACTTGCTCAGATTGGCTAATCAACTTACAAATGGACTTCATCATTTACCAACTAAGCTTTGCTTTCAAAGACCTAAGATGTAAAGACATTGGGAAATAATAGTAATTCTTGACAGCAATGCAATAGATGGCCATATAAGCAATGCATGGATACCGTCCATTAATACTCACTTAAAACTGTCTTCATCCAAGTATAATATACTCTACAGAGTTCTTCATTTGAGTGATGCATGAAAGAAACTTTAGGAAACATCTAACACATTCTACACAGCTTTCCCCTGCTGTGTATTTTTCTAATACACATTAAGTACATAAAATGTTTATACGGCAATAAAAACATCACCTAAGTTTCAGTGGAACTAAAAGTAGTCCTTTGGTTTAAATGTGGTTTTGAGACACATGTTGATGGAATATCAATCTCATCCACACAGGGTCTGTCAGTCTAGCTGCTACAAATGTAATGGCAAATAAGTAGAATCCTAGGAATATAAACTTTACAACCAGGTTTAGAATAACATATTTTAACTTTATTAAATCATTTCAAAAGCAAACTTGAGGGCTAAAGGGAGGAAAAGAGGAGTTTATAAACATCTTAGGATCACACATAGCTTCTTACCATTTTCAAAGCAGCTTCATATATCTTATCTAATCTGAATCTCATAATAAGCCAACCAGCTAGAAAGCAGGTATATGAGTCACGGAATTGTTATCATCACTATTTGAGGGCCTATAACCTGTTTTCTAACCTTTTAAAAAGCTGGACCTTTTCTCAACATAAAATTAACTAAAATACCACATTTCTTCTTCTTTCACTGGAATTAGTTAGCAAATACGCTCAGGCTGGATGAGAGCAAAGCTCTGCCTTTATCCAGAGCTTTGGGTTCATATTTAAATTACACAATAACAACACAAAGCGGTAGAACACTGAAAAATTTTAAAAATGACTACTAAAAATCTCTATTTTCTTTTTGTAGATTATCTTTTAGCTTAGCTTCCACAGCTGTATTTTGCTTTCTCCTCTTTTCTTTCTAATGTATCAGATAGTCTCTCACTATTACCCCAAATGACCAATAAGGGAAGAGATGAAAGGATTTGCCCAAAGTCATGTATAGAGTTAGAAAGTGACAGGACTGGGACTAGACTAGAGCCTCGATCTTGCCTGCATTTCACCCTGAAGCTCTATTTCACCATACTGTCTCAGAAAGGAAAAGATGTCCCAATTTTTTTTTAAAATCCACACAAATCTAAACTTAAGAAATAGATCAATTAAAATGTAATCCGTTGATTTACAGAACGGTTTACCACCATAGGAATCCTATAAATGTTGAAAATTCCTCTTCTGCATAATTAGACCTAGTCTCTAGCCTCAAGGAGCTCATATATCATTTACAATTTGACAGAAATCCTAGAGAAGAATGTATATTTAGAAGTAAAGGATTTGGGTCACTATCAAGTTAATCAGAAAAGAGAAGAAAACATCTTGGGAATTGTAATGCGAACCAGAGGAGAGCAGATGATTGAAGTGAAAACCAACTCTGCAGAAGCACATGGGCTCCTGTGTGTAGTCATAGGGGCTGTTTATGTAAGAAACCTCAGAGTATAAAGCACAATTACAAAACGCTGCTCCAGTTTTCCATCCAGGCAGATGCAGTGGGAAAGCAGGCTGCTTTCAAGACCACGCCCGAGTCCCATATCGGGAATTGTATAAGATCTTTAAAAACCTGCCCCCTGACATCCCCAGTAGCTAACACAAGTGTTCCCAGACTGTAGTCCATTGTCAAACTGCATCAAAATAGGTGCTTGTTAAAAGTGAAGATTCTTACATCTCAGCCAAGACCTAGTAAATCACAATGTCTAAGGGATGGTTTGGGACCTGCTTTTTTGTTTGTTTGTTTTTTAAACAAGCTCTCCAGGAGATTGGTGATGCAACGCAAGTGTAAAAACCATTGACTTAGAGACATTATTGGATACTTTGGAATATCAATTTCTTAACCTCTCATTTTGATGTTTCTAGGTCCTCCTAAGTTTTGTTTTTCCTTCCTCGTGATCACTTGGAATCCAAAAGAAGGTTCCAGTATTTAGAAAATTACAGTAAAACTCATTAAGTCACGCAGGACTGAGCTAAGTGAGCTCAGCATTAATTTCCATTAGGTATCCAGTTCATCAACTGCATTGAAGTCAAGGGGCAGTGGGTACACCCATCAATTAACGTAGATGAGGGAAGACGAAACTCTGAAAAAGGCAAAAGAGGCCCCAAAAAGCTCATGAAACAAGTTTTTAGAACAAAGTTATAGGTTAAAAAAGGTATTAAGTAATAGCAGCTCTTATTATAAGCTCTATGTCCTGGCCTATTGATTCGGCACCAGCTATTTTTCCTGGCAGAGAGAGAACGAAGGCAATGTGGATTCTAATTTTTAGCTCTTGCTATTGTGTGGCTCCTTAAGTCTTCAAGAGCAATGTTATCTTGTGTAATGACCTTGCAGGGCTGATGTTCTGCGTATTTATTTCTGGCTGATAACTGCAAGAATTGAAAGAACCGAAGTGATGAATCCACAAGTCATCAAGATTGAGACAATAAACCTGTAGATACTTCAGATTAGAAAAGTAGCATAATAAACCTTAAGGTACTTTTAAATAATGTCTATAACTAAGCATTCTCAGGTATAAATCTTGAAGACTAAAATTGCCATACCTCTGTGCTACATATTTTTTGTTAAATTAGCAGCTCAGATTAATATACCCTAACGGGCATGACATAAAGTATAAAGAACACTTTCTGGACGTTACAGTTATAAATACCATGAGTAACAATAAATAATTAGTCAAGAGTAGTGATTGTCATTTTGTTTTTCAGAAAGGCATCACAATGAAAATAAAATTTAGTTTATTAAAGCAAAACTATTTCCTAAAGCTTCAATGCTTAAAAACATGAACATCAAATAGTACTTATTAAATATTCTTACTCTGTAAAGTGAACCTGTAAAAGTTTCTTTTAAAAGAGATCTATAGACAATGAGTAACTCCAGAAAAAAAAAAGGAAGGTAAAGGAGTAAGAACCAAACAAGGGCTAAGAATTTGAGATGATGGGCAATTAACTCTTTGGCTCTCACGATCTATGTCTGAACACAGATCCTACATGCACCATGATTCTGGCAGCACTTCTGCACGCTTCATGTCAGGTTACCTGTTTCTAACGAAGGAGAAATTCCTTTTTTTTTCATGGTAGTAAAATAATTATAAATTGTTGGGTGTCTACTACTATACATACATCAGGGAATTTTATAGACACTAACATTTTATTTTTTTTGTGTCGTCTCATTTTTTAAAAAAATTATCTTTATTGTTGAAAGTGTTAGATGTCTCTTTGTTTTTTCTTCCACTGACTCCCTCCACCCCACACCTGCCCCTCCCAGGCCTTCACCACACTATTATCTGTGGCCATGGGCTATGCATATACGCATATAAATTCCCAGGTTAACCTCTCCTCACCGCCTCCACTCCCACCCATTTTAGACATGAAGTAAGAACCATCTGGCTAAAATATCTTATTTTTTTTGTCTCAAGAATCCTGATGGGTAGTATTATCCTCACTTTACCATTGAGAAAACCATAGTTCAAGGTTAACTGACCTGTACAAGAACACAGCTAGGCAACCCAAGTGGTGAGATTCATTTTGAACCCATACCTTTCCCACTATGACAGGCTGGCTTCCATGAATCTGTGGGCCCAATGGTATACATTTTGTGACTGCTTTAAGGAGTTAGCTTGCGGACCCAGAATTAAACATCTGTTTCTTTCTTTACGGCTACTGTGCGTCAGGATTTCACCAAAGCCATTTGTAATGGGAAAATGTAATTATTTGACATCTTTCTTGTATGACAAGTCAGGGTAGAGCTTCAAAATACCACACATGAGGGCCTACTATGTGTCAGGCTCTGCTGATACAATATTTGGAGAAGACAAACAAGGTCCCTAAATCTCAAGGAGCTTACATTCTAATGTGGGAGAGAAAACAACTAAGCAAGTCAAGAAACGTGTTTCAGGCAGTAGCCAATGTTTTGAAAAAAAATAAAGCAAGGCTCTGGTTTGAAGGGTGCCTGGGGCATGTGACAGCTATTTTAGACAGTGTGGTCAAGGAAGGCTTCCTGGAAGAGGTGATGTCCTCACTGAGATCCGAAAAAGGAGAAAGAGGCAGGCAAGCTGAGAGGCAGAAACATAGTGGGCGTATCCAAGGAAGAGCCAGAAAGGCTAGTCGGGGTCAAACAGAGTGACTCAGCGCACAGTGGGAGAGGTCAGGGAAGTGAGCGGGCGAAGTGTCTCAGAGACCCTCATCCGAGGAAGGGCACATGTCCACAGCCACACGTGGAGGAGCGACATGCAGGTGGCCCTGGCTGCTGTCAGACCAGAGAGATGGCAATATGTTGGCATAGCAGGTTCTCAGTTCAACAGCTATGCCAGCATCTTGCCTCCTCTCCAGTTCCGTCACAGGAGCAACACCGCGCCTCTTCGGTGCCCAACGTCCCCGAAATCTTCCCTTCCACCTGAGGGAGGGAAAACACACTCATTAATTGAAAATGCACACTTGTTTCTGAACATTACAGCACAGCATTCTTAGCGCATCCAACTGGGAAGAGGTAGTTACGCACAGGAAGGCGGTGGCTCTCCTTTATTTCATGGTCTTTGATCAAATATGAACCTCGAGAATGTTTGCTGACCGCTTGTGAAACAACAGGGGGAAAATTCTGACGAAAATTTTAAGTCAATAAAGTCTAAAGTTGATGACAGTTAATTACAGGCGATTACTACCTTATTTAAAGTCCACCACACATCCCAGGGAATCTGAATCGTTTTATTTTTACTGTAATAACGCGATTGGCCAATTTCTGCCACTCAGATGTATTTAGACAATAACAAACTATGGTTGTGTAGTATGTAGTTCATTGTTTTATATGCTCTTAAAAGTAGTGCTCTTTTGAGCCAACAATTCCCAGCTAGGATCTTATCCCCATGAGTATATGTGTGAAAGCAGCACAGTTATATGCCCAAGGATATTTATTGCAACACTTTTAATAGCCAAAGAACTGGAAACCATTTGAATGTCCATAATATGATTGATATTGGCTAAATTGTGAGTATAAATTATGACATCCTATATAATAAAAGCCTAATATACAAATTGTCCCCCTGGGTAGTCATTCAACCTGGAGTTCGACTGCTGACTATGACATGTGCTGATCACCAGGAGGCAGTGTGGAACATGGCGGGTGTTGGCCATGTGGCGCTGGCAGTGGGCAGCAGTGGAGGCACTGCTGGCCCCGACGAGAGTGGGACAACGGCGGGATGGTGGAGCAGGTGAGTGGGCAGCACCAGGTCAGGGTGGGTGCAAGTGGGGGCTGATCACCCCACAGACAGTGACCAGTGGTGGCGGCGGGGGGCTGGGCCGTTGCCCAGATCCCAGGCACTGAGGGAGCTGGGCAGGGGGTTTGGCCCCGATTGATCGCCCCGCAGGCAGGAAGGTAGAGCAGGTGAGAGGGTGGCGCAGGCAGGGCTGCGAGGCTGGGGGCGGGAGCTGGGGCCCGATCTCTGCAGTCTACCCTGAGGGACCCCACCCATGCACAAGTTTGTGCACCAGGCCTCTAGTAGTCTTATAATGGAGTATTTTTGTCATCCTTACAAAAGATTAAGACATAAGAATAATGACACTAGGTAGAAGAACTTTTGTATATGTGACAAAGCATGCATGAACACACACATATCCTGGGATATACATATACATTTTTTCTTGTCTCTTTTAGACTTAAGCTCTTCTTTTTTTTCCTTTTTATTGAATTTATTGGGGTGACGCTGGTTAATAAAATTATACAAGTTTTAGGTGCACAATTCTATAACATTTCATCTGGACACTGTATTGTGTGTTCACCACCCAAAATCAAGTCTCCTTCCATCATTTATCACCCTCATACCCTCCTCAAACTCCTCCCCCTCAGCAATCACCATGCTGTTGTCCATGTCCAGGAGGTTTTTTCCTCTTTTTTT
>NW_006294552.1:95670-97730 GCF_000327345.1 Myotis davidii
TTTTGCCTTTGTCATGAGGTTTTTTTCTTTTTTTTTTTTTTTTTTTTTTGCTCAATCCCCACCCTCCAACCTTGACAGCTGTCTGCTTGCTCTCTATCTGTGAGTCTCTATTTTGCTTATTAGTTCATTTTGTTCATTAGATTCCATATATGAGTGACATCATATGGCACCTGTCTTTCTCTGACTGGCTTATTTCACAGAGTATAATGCTCCCCAGGTCCACCCATGATGTCTCAAAGGGTAAGATTTCCTTCTTTTTTACAGCTGAGCAGTATTCCATTGTGTAAATGTTCAACAGCTTTTTTTTTTTTTTAAATATATTTTATTGATTTTTTACAGAGAGGAAGGGAGAGAGACAGAAAGTTAGAAACATCGATGAGAGAGAAACATCGATCAGCTGCCTCCTGCACACCTCCCAGTGGGGCAGACTGTCCCCAAATCTTGGCTATTGTAAATAACGCTGCAATAAACATAGGGGTGGATATATTCTTTCAAATTAGTGTTTTGGGATTCTTAGGATAAATTCCCAGAAGTAGAATCCTTGGGCATATACATTTATTCTTGAAGGATATATGAGTGATTTGTTATTTTAAATAATGGTGTATTATTTTTAAAATAATTGAATAAGATTATAAGCTAAATTTGTTTTCTTCTTAACGTTATGTTTCTAATAAAAAATACTAATAAATATAATTCACAAAAAATAAATGAAAAGATAAAGACAAAAGATTTAGTTACTTAATGCTACCAAGGCACAGATAAAAAGAGGCACGCACACTTAAATATGACTAACATCAATTGCACTTGCCAGAAACAAAAGTGCAGTGTTTCCCAAGTCTTACACATGTGCAGTATGGGTGTCTGTGTCTGGTGGGAGGGCAGGGGGTTCTGAGGGTTCTATTGCACAAAACCCTGTCAAGTCTTGTCCTGGGGTGAGGTGACTGTTGGATGAGGTACTATGCTGACTTCTTAGAATACAATTTAACTTGATGTCATGATCTATTAATGTCAAGGTATTTAAGAATTTTTGGTTCACCATGTACAAGACATTGGATCAAAATTAACGGCAAATACAATACTGATTGATTAACAAAATACACCATTGAATCAAGAAGATTTAATTGAATCAAATTTCCCCTAAAAGTTCATTTTTAAAATATTCCTAATATTTATAATTGAGAGGCAGATAAAGACAGGGTGAGGCAAAAGTAGGTTTACAGTTGTTTGTATGAAAAATAATTAATAATAATACAAGAATAAACTCTGTGTTTTGCATACTTACAACTGTAACCCTACTTTTGCCCCACCGAGGATAGGCTGCATCATTTTAAAAGGTACACACTACATATTTGAGAACAATAATTTCTTGTGATTTTGTTCAGATTCATTTGCATATGCAAAAAAACAAAAACAAAAACACAGTAATGCTAACAGTGATCTGATTGACCTGCTAAATGTAGCAGGTACCTGAGAAGTCATCTGGGCTATTTGGTAAGAGAATCACTAATGGAAAAGATAGGATAATATAACTAACTCATATACTACTTTCCTCTTCCAATATACTTGCATATTTTTAAAAAGAAAGAAACTTATTTTGTACGTTATTAAGTAATTTCTCAATTTATAATTTCAAAGTCTAGAAGACCATGCCCTTCCCCTATTAAAGAAGCTGTTGTTATTGAAACTTGGGTCCTTTTTTGAATTTTCCTCATGTATCTAGTGAACCACAGTTTCTATCAGGTCCCTGATAAAATGCAGCTCCTCATCACATACACCTCAAACAAATTTCTTGCAAAATACAGCCTAACCATGAATTATACTACAACTGGAAACCAGAAAAAATATTATTACAGCCTTTAGCAGTAAGTGTCACATTTTGAAAAATACTGTCAATACAATGTCCTGAAGAAAATGCAGGACCTATTTTTAATTTTTTAATAAAAGAACTAGAGGCCCAGCATGCGAAATTGCGCGTGGTAGCCTGCCGCTGCTCACCGCCCCACCCACCTGCCCGCCACCCTGCTGCACTCACAGCCCCTTCTACCCGCCCACCGCTGTTC
>NW_006294552.1:97801-99653 GCF_000327345.1 Myotis davidii
TCGTCACAGTTGTCACCGACACTGACTTTTTATATAGAGAGATAATGAAAATTTTTATATTTCAAATCTTTAGTAGTACAATTAATAAAAGTTTGAAGTCTAGAATTCTTCAAATCATTTAACTTTAAATTCATGTTAAGTGAATAATATTATTTCATTTTGTGAATATCTGATCTAGAATTATTCTGGCAGCAAACCCAGCATATCCCAGACATGTGGGGGAGAGGAGGTAGTTAGCTATACCAGTCCCAATTAGTACACAGACATAAAGAATGAGAACGCAATCACAGCAACTGAAGAAATGGTGTAACTAAGCCTCAATGTGTTTTTCCAGCACTGGAATACAATCTACTTAACGCTTCATTAAAAAAAAAAGTTTTCTAAAAGAGGCTAGAGGTAGGGGGCTGATTATGTATAAAGAGCTAGAATGTCCTATTTTTCAAATACAGTATTATGGAAAAATTTGTGGTCCAATCAAGAACATAACTGTGGGGAAAAAATAACATTCACTGAATGTGTTGGTATTGCTTTTGGGAACAGACAATTTGACAGGATGTGCTTAAAGCTACTTACTCCCTAACTGATAGAAGCCAGATGTGTGTCTGCCTAAGTGACATGGGGGTGAGGGGGGGGGGGTGGTGGTGGTGGTGGTGGTGCAAGAAAGAAAGGAGTAAAATTATACATATAAGTATATGTATACTTATATAATTATATAACTATATACAAACTAAATATAATAAAAACAACACATAAAATATGTAACAATAAAAATTATATGTTTTAGTTTAGGAACATTAATAAAGTACTAAATATCTGTATCAGGTATTAGAAGACGCCCCAGACTGCAATCACTAAAGCAAAGAGGAACTGGACAAAAGGGTTAAGTTTTATTCCTTGCCTTCCCCAGTAGTCCCTGTCCTTCCTGCTGGAAGACCTCATACTCCCTGCCTGTCCAACCTCCCCGATCCCCATACACTGTGGTACCTACACCAAGCTTGTTCTCCCTCAAAGAGCCCCATTTCCCCAAATTACACTCCTCTATTCATTCTAAATGCCCTTTCTTCTTTGCCTATGTTCTCCATAGAAATGAGAAAGAAGAAATCTAGCCCAGGGGTCCTCAAACTTTTTAAACAGGGGCCAGTTCACTGTCCCTCAGATCATTGGAGGGCCAGACTATAGTTTTAAAAAAAACTATGAACAAATTTCTATGCACACTGCACATATCTTATTTTGAAGTAAAAAAACAAAACGGGAACAAATACAATATTTGTATTTGCATGTGGCCCGTGGGCCGTAGTTTGAGGACCCCTGATCTAGCCCTCCGTTATAGGAATTTAAGACAAAGTGCAAATGGGTTTTTTAGAAGATGAATGTTATACAAAATTAGTTGTTAGAAGATAAGGAAGATTTTTTAAAATCCTCACCTGAGGATATATTTTCCATTGATTTTTAGAGAGAATGGACGGAAGGGGAGGAGAGAGAGAGAGAGAAAGAGAGAAACATCAATGTGAGAGAGACACACTGATTGGTTGCCACTCACATACGCCCCAACCATTGGCCAGAGATCGAACCTGCAACCCAGGTACATGCCCTAGACCAGGAATGGAACCTGTGACCCTCTGGTGCTCTAACCACTTAGTAACACACCAAGGGCAAGATAAAGAAGATATTTTTAATAGCGGTATCTCTACCCTACAACTTGTTCCTAAAACAGGCCGAGATCAAACCATTTTACTATTTCCTCAAATTTATATAAGCCCAGTGAGAAAAGAAGTTGGGGGAACAGGGGAGAAGCATTTTTCTTTTTTGAGCCAACAGTATATACTTTTACATTCACCACCCCCCACCCACC
>NW_006294552.1:99687-102103 GCF_000327345.1 Myotis davidii
CCATTTAACCCTCAGGAAAGTGATAGGTATTATTATCCCCTATTTATACAGGTTTAAGCTGAGGCCAAGAAAGTTTAATTACCTCAAGTGAACAGCCCAAGGTAACCAATCTACTACTAATAATTTTGTTAGTTTAACATGTGTTGGCTATCTTTATATGCCAAGCATTATGCTGAAGACAGGGTCTCTGTCCACACTGGGTTTCCAAAATTGGGCACTGCAGGGTTAAACCCTTGCCGCATTATACAGTTCCACTTAACTTGGTAAGTCCTATGGATAAAGTTATGCACATCCTATATAATAAAGAGCTAATATGCTAATTAGATCAAACAGCAGAATGATCATCCAGACGACCTTCCAGATGACCATATGGACGGCCTTCCAGATGAAGCTGAGGCTGTGAGGGCAGAGGCAGCTGCATCAGGCCTCTAATACTACAGAAAACACAGCATTGTGATGGATTAAAACTCACATTCTCCCTGTCTCCATGTTCTGACTCAGGAGACTTTAAAAAGCACTTGTGAGATTAGGCTTGCCTGCTCTCTCTTGAGCCTTAGTCATCACCATGAGAACATATTCAAGCTACTTTATTGAAAAATAAGATACGTATAGCAGAGCAGTCCCCCTGGTCATCCCAGCCAAGGCAGCCTAGATCAGCCAACACCCAGCCAACCCTGGCACGCGAGCAAGCCCAACCAAATCAACACTTACTGCTGAACTCCTCTGAGTCAAAAAATATTTGTTTGCCATGCAGTATTATGATAGAAAGATAACTGACATAAGCATAACGATGAACACTGTGTGCTCTGGATTTAGGCTGACCAGATCATTGTGGCAGCAAGTAGGCCATGTTCGTTTAAGCCACCCATTTCAACAAAGGCACAACAAAGTGTCAGATGGCACCTCAGTTCATTCTGGCATGTGTGCTGCTGGTCAATTACAGGATTTCAGTGGAAACGAATGAATAAGTAAACTTTGATCAACCCCTGTTTGGCTAGACTGGGAGGCTCCTTGAGGGTAGGAGGCAAGTCTCATTTACTTCTGCATGACGCGATAAAAGGTTTACAGCAGAATGACCGAGCAGTATTTGCCGAATGAGGGAATTGTAAGGATTTAAGTTATTACTATTATTATATATATATGTATTTTTTTTACCAGAATCAATGGGAAGCTGCTGAAGTGATGTCAGGAAGCAACAGTGTTAAAACGGGTTTGACAAGACCACTCTGGCTGCACAGAGACCAGCTAGGAGCCACCAAGGCTGTCTAGGCAGAGGTGGTGGCAGCTTGGATTAGAAAAGTACCCAGATTCAAGATAAACTTGGGAGGCAGACAAGAGAAAACTTATTTGAGGACTTGAGGGCCTAAGGCACTCATGTCAAACTCACAGCCCCCGGGCCGCATGCTTCATTTATTTTGGTTAGCCTCTGAGTTTGACATGCTTGGCCTAAGGAAATGAAGGAACAGATTAAAAACCTAGGTTTTGGTTTGTGCTCCTGGATGGGCAGAGGTAACTTTCACTGAGACAGGGAATTCTGGAAGAGGAGAAATATTTAAAAAATGTAGACTCCTGATTAGAGTTAATCCTAGTTTAAAGCCATCATCTGGAGCTTCAATTTAAAGAAAGTGTAGCATCGATTTACTTGAGAATTAACCCAAAGGAGGATGAATTCAGGATCTATTAAGTGTCAAGCACTTGACATGTATTCTTTTATGGAATCCTAACTCCACACTGAAGAGTCACGGAGGAAAATCCTCTCCAGTTTCTATGTGAGGAAACTAAACCTCAGAAAGGTTGGGTGATTCGCTTATAATCACACCGCTACTAAGTGTTAGTCAGAGTTCGGCATCTCCCCTCAGAGTCTGTACTTGGTCTGTGGGCCATGCTAACTTCTGTCCACACCAGCTTTATCTCTACAATGGGGCTCCCTCTTTGGGGCTACCTTCATCTCCGCACCATTGCCCTATCATGCCAGGCATATCCCAGTTCCACTTTGCTCCTACCTTTCCTCCTGCCCCTGAAATGCTCCTCTCAATGATCATTCTGCTTTGTGATTCCTAAGGGATCCATAAGAGGAAGCATTCTGGACTCTAAGGAATGATCCATGTTGACCCACAGCAAGACTATCAATGACTCCGTTTTCCTTTTTTTGTCAGTAAGCTTTGGAATGCTGCCTAAACATATCATTAAAATGTAAAACCTTTTTATTATCAGGCTAGATCAGTGGTTCTCAACCTTCCTAATGTTGCGACCCTTTAATACAGTTCCTCATGTTGTGCTGACCCCCAATTTCATTGTTACAAATTGAACATAATTAAAGCACAGTGATTACTCACTAAAACAATATGTAATTATGTATGTGTTTTCTGATGGTCTTAGGCGACCCCTGTGAAAGGGTCGTTCGACCCCCAAAGGG
>NW_006294552.1:105395-106891 GCF_000327345.1 Myotis davidii
AAAAAAAAGTGGTGAGGAAGTGAGGGCCTAAGGCACTCATGTCAAACTCACAGCCCCCGGGCCGCATGCTTCATTTATTTTGGTTAGCCTCTGAGTTTGACATGCTTGGCCTAAGGAAATGAAGGAACAGATTAAAAACCTAGGTTTTGGTTTGTGCTCCTGGATGGGCAGAGGTAACTTTCACTGAGACAGGGAATTCTGGAAGAGGAGAAATATTTAAAAAATGTAGACTCCTGATTAGAGTTAATCCTAGTTTAAAGCCACCATCTGGAGCTTCAATTTAAAGAAAGTGTAGCATTGATTTACTTGAAGATTAATGTTCCTTGACTACTAATGGTGCCTTGTTGCGCTGGTAAAGTTCCTTTGCCCTACGTGGTCACACTGTTCTGAAGGGAGGCTGCGCTGGATCTTTGTTAGAGAGCAAAATACAGCCCCGCTGTGAAAAGAACCTTGAACCTTTTCAAAGGAAATTAAGCTTACGGAGGAAAAGAGAGTATTGCCACATTTAAAATCAGTTTTAGAGACTAAGGCGGAATCCTTTCCTGCTAAACACATTGTCCAGAGACCTAAAAACTGGCTTCGACTGTAGAACATTCCAAGCAAAGTATGAGCGTTTACTTGGCTCCCTCACACTCATCCTACACTCCACATCCCTAGAATTTCACCCAATGCCATTATTTTTAAATATATAATTGTTTAAGGTCAGGATTCAACTACCCTTTTGAAGATCGCTATAGCTTTCACCCTGCAGTGTGTGTCACGATGGAAGCATTGGCTTAGATTGATAACTGGTCTCTTCTCCTAAAGAGTTGAGTCCTTAATCAAGCCCTTAAAAACATGTCCGGTATGAAATTCAAATGTTTATTTTACAATCGGATCATTATTTTATGTGAGAATGAGTCCTTCTACTTTCTCCAGGCTTAGCAGCAGGGAATGCCTATTCCCCTGCCCCCCAACCTAGCGCATCACCTAAGAAATGTGTGCTCTTGGCTGCAGGGGGGCCAGAGCTGGGAGAGACTGGGATAGATCTGTGCAAACCCCTCAGTGCTTTCTGATGGTGGGTGAGCGGTATTTTCATGTGTGCGAATGTAAAGAATGTGGGCCTTTGTGAGTCATAGGAGGAGCTCAGTGACTTATCAGTAATAGACGGTACCTTTCAAAGCCCAGCCAAACCCAGGGATCTTTTCCATCCCTGGAGAGCCACCACCCCTAAAGATCTGGCACAGTGAGCACCTTAAAAAAAATAAAATCTTTATAATGGCGTAGTTTCCCATTGAATTCACATTCTAGATCTTCCAAACCCTAAACCCAAAGGAGGATGAATTCAGGATCTATTAAGTGTCAAGCACTTGACATGTATTCTTTTATGGAATCCTAACTCCACACTGAAGAGTCACGGAGGAAAATCCTCTCCAGTTTCTATGTGAGGAAACTAAACCTCAGAAAGGTTGGGTGATTCGCTTATAATCACACCGCTACTAAGTGTTAGTCAGAGT
>NW_006294552.1:107246-108132 GCF_000327345.1 Myotis davidii
TTCATTGCTACTTCATAACTGTAATTTTGCTACTGTTATGAATCGTAATGTAAATATCTGGTATGCAGGATGTACTTTCATTGTTACAAATTGAACATAATTAAAGCACAGTGATTACTCACTAAAACAATATGTAATTATGTATGTGTTTTCTGATGGTCTTAGGCGACCCCTGTGAAAGGGTCGTTCGACCCCCAAAGGGGTCGCGACCCACAGGTTGAGAACTGCTGGGCTAGATGGTTTCCTGTGAGCCAACTACCACCAAAGTCAGATAGATAGCATATATTGCAGGGGAATCTCCAAAAAGTCCAAAAACCAAGGGCTCCCAAATATTTCCAACACCTCTAAGTGAAATCCCCTTAGAATGCTAAGTCTCTTGCACTTTGCCAGTACTGTTTTCTACATGTATAACACCCTCCCCAATGTACAGTAAAGACAATATACCGAACCGATGCTTTGTCACCCAAATCTGACTCATAAGGAGTTCAGCTTTACTTAAAAGCAAACAACACCATATTTTCCCTCTGCACCTTTTCCAGTTGTGAAACCCTTGCACTAAATGTGCCTCTGAAGTCTCCACTAGGGCTAAAAGTATTTAATTTTAATACCTACCAGGGAAAGATAAATATTAATAGATGTTAGACAAGAGTGAGAGTAAAATGTGTGCATTTTTAGATGTTTCCTTTAAACAACTCGAGGTACTCTGGAAATTCTTCTGAAAGTGCATAAATCATTTTCCCTGTAAAGGTCCACAAGCATCTCAAATAAACTCAAGAAACAGAAGAGCAGAAACAAGGAGGCCAAAAGAAAGCCTGGAGACCCAAAGGCGGAAGCCCGACTTCAGTGAAGAGGAGGCAAGTGCAGAGAGTAATGACCTTGGCCGTGT
>NW_006294552.1:108159-115219 GCF_000327345.1 Myotis davidii
GGCTGCGCCCGGCCACAGCAGCAACCACACTCACACTGTCATCACTAGCCTTCTGTGCTACTCCTTCCACCAGCATTCGCTCATCTGATAGAACCACAAGGAAAAAGTTCCTATCCCCCCAGATGGCAAGGAAGCACTTACGGCTTTTTGATTTTCATAGAACTAGGGACTATTACTACAAATATGCTCATTTTCTGTTATACTGAAGACCCATTTACATTTGCTTATGTTTCTGTTTGTGCTGATAGGAGTTACCTTTTACTAAAAAGCCCTATGTTTTCATTACTGATGTCAGCCTGAGAATTTCACTCTGAAATGCAAGCAGCTCCCCATCACAGTGATTTCATTCCCTCATGACAGCCATGAATTAACACTTAATTAGTCCACGGCATTCTAAGGCAAATAAACATGTCACACTTTTAAGACAGAAATATATGAAAAATCTTTCCCTTTCTAATTTATAATTCGTTTTGTCTGCTTATGGACATAACTGGTGTTGGATGTTTTAAAAATGAATGGAGAATGTTCTAACCAGGCAACTGTGGTTCTATTCTGTCTGATATTCAGAAGAAAATGCCAACTGTTCCACTTACGGCATTGCAAAGTGCCTGCTTATGTAAGACAACAGCTTCCTAAAGACCTGAAGCCAAGAAATGGGCTGGATTGTGCTTGGAAGAAGCAAATAGGTGATAAGGCACATTTTAGACATAAAGGAATGATTAGATTACAACCAAGCATGTGCAGATTTCATAGAATGACGGTAAAATGCAAAAAAACACAACTCGTTGCTCTTCATTTAAAACAATGAAAATGACTTCATATAATAAATTATAGTTTTCCATTTAAATCTTCACAATATTTATTTATGCCAAGGGAAAAATGTGTATTTTTTTTTTACAAATACTATTCTCTTTAAATTATGCCCACAATTCCTACTAAAAATTTACTCTGTAACTTAAGCTAATTCTTAAGATAATTCTCCCTAGCCATTTCAAAAACATAAAAATAAGACCAACTCTAGTTAAAAATGTATACTTTGACCAATAAATGTAAATGTTAAGAACTACATTTATTTTTCATATATGCAAAAATATATATTTAGTAACCATTACTGTGTATGATGGGATATCAATAGGTGAATGTTGGGAAATGCAACTCTTTGTCTCCAATCACATTTTGTAAGCACTGATACTTGTTTCCTATTATAGTTTTACTAGGGGTCCAGTGCACAAATTCGTGCACCTTGAAAGGAACTGTGGGCGGCGAGGCTGCAGTGGGTACAGGGGAGGGTCTCGGCCCATCCTACGTGCTCCTGCCTGGCCCCACCCACCTCGACTCCCAGTCCCCCGTCTGCCCGCAGTCACATTCCCGCTGCCACTCCCATGCACTGACAGCATCAGCCCTACTTGCACCCGCTGACAGCACAGAGTGATTGGGGCCGGCACCAGCAGCAGGTGTGAGTGGGGCCATCACCAGCAGCAGGTGTGAGAGGCAGCTGCCAGCCCCGATTGCCCCTCAAGACCAGGGGACAGTGCAGAAGCCCTCAGGGCGATTGGGACCAGCAGCTGCCGCTTGCACCCGCTGATGGTGCGGAGTGATTGGGGCCGGCACCAGGTGTCAGCACTGGGTGCGAGTGCCCAGCGGGACTGCGTGTGCGGGAGCAAAGAATTTTCAGTAACCACTAGAGGCTCGCCCCAATGACAGTGACCGGCACCGCTCCTTGGTGTGGCGCCCCTGCTCACCTGCTCCACCATCCTGCCGCGGCCGATGCCTGCCATGTTCCATGCTCTACTGTCCATGCCCGCCATGTTTCGTGTATGCCCTCTGGTGGTCAGTGCATGTCATAGTGAAAAATGCATAATTATGAGCAATTTAGTCCCAATTTCCAGGTCATGAAATCAGACTCTAATCTTCCAGATAAGCTTACTTTCATTTCTCCAAATTTCATGATCAGTGACCAGGGAGATCCTCAGAACTGCTGAGTACGAGGAGCTGCCTGAAGTTGCAGCTAAGTGAACTCCTTTCTGGGGATTCTAGTGCTTGCTGAGCGTCAGGCAGAACACGCGTGCTCAGCCCTTGCTGTTCACTAGATTCCTTCGAACTCCTGATGCTTGGATCCCACAGCACAGAGAATAAATGAGACTCTCTAGAGATAAGGCCTGAGCACTGGTATGTTTATAAAAGCTCCCACATGACTGTAATGTGCAGTTAGCACAGAGAACCACAGACATAAGAGACAGATGGATGTTACATCACGGTCAGCTCATTATTGCTAACAACCTGGTGAACCAGTAATGCTGAACAGAGGGAAAATGAGGGGAGGCTTCCATGGTAGATGGATCATGAGGGGGCAAGGCTCTATTCCGTAGATACAAGAGGATAGAGGCAATAGCCAGAAGTCCCTCCCGCCCCCGTCCCAGACTGTACTCCCTCAGGAGTCGATTCAGATTATCTGCAAAGTAAATGCCATCAACTCAAGCCCAGAGCACAGCCTACATGGGAGGCCCTAAAACATTCTTTTTCTGGAGACCGATTTTCCATGTGCATGCCAGCTTTCTTCTGGGTTTCCCCTTCTCGATAAATTAACTCTCCACCCTGGGAAACTGACCCATTGAAAAACGGAGCACAGCAAAAAAGAGAAGCTGCTACATTACATTTTCAACTGCATCTGAAAGACGTTTTAGTGATTGTGATGAGCGTTTTCACTTCATTTCATCCCAACAAAGATTTATTGCTTAACTTTTATATGCCAGGGAATAAAGAACAGAGAGATGAACCTGAAACAGGTCAGCACCGATGAGCGAACAACGTTGGCGGAGAAGGTGGACGGATTAAAAAAAGAACACATCATTTTGATACAGGCAAGAACAGAAATATATAAAGTTTCAAAAAATACAGAGAAAGGGCAGATACATTTTGTCTGGAAGGAGGTCATGGACAGCCTCACAGAGGATCACATGACTGCGCAGCATTCTGAAGACTAAACAGAAGTCCCCAAACCAGATAAGGCAGGATGAAACTTCTCTAGGAAACAGTCCATGCAAATGATCTCAGGCATGAAACAGCCAGGCACTGAGGAGAATTGGCTCTGCTCTCTTTCTCCTAAAATAAAAAGTGGCAAGGATCTTGAATTTGAGGGTAGGGAGTAAGCGTTTATGAAAAACATACTCTGTGACAAGATTGCAGCTAGGCTGTTTTGTTTTTACACACTCAGCTCATATTACAAAGAAGAAAATTGAGGCTCAGATAAGGGCTACTGCAGACATCCCTGGCATTGCTCTCTCATGAGTAGTTAATTACTTTGTTCATATTATTCTTATGTTTAAACGAATCGTTTTTAATAATGTACTCTATCAGTTGCCCTCGTTACATGGAGAGGATTAAGGTGAATTACTGGTGTCCCGGGGTTTTGGAATTAGCCACCAGAGTACTTCCTCATCTCAACGGTTAAATATTAACACGCTGCTGATACCTGCCTGTGGAGCGTGTGTGTGTCACACGTCATAAATGTAAGCAGTCTGGGGAGCGAGTAATCAGGAACTAATGTGTGCCATATTGGAATCATCACCTTGACAGCGAAACCTTCAATAAAAGCAAATCTTTAAGAAGTGCAATCGGGAATTAAAAATGATTTTAAAATAGCAGGGGTTCTAACTCTGAATCTGGAAAAACTTATTATAACTATTGCTAAATAGCTGTATTCACTGTTTTGAAAGTATTTTTTAATGCTAACCATTTTAGGACACTTACTATTATTAGACTAGGTTAATATGGGCTTGTTTTCTTTGCTACTTCGCTTGTATGAAAAGGTAATTCTTTAATGTCGACGTGGGCCCAAACCTACAGAAGTTCAATGCGGATATGTCAAGCGCCACTTGACAGCCTCTTGAATTGTGTAGAAATCAAATTAAGCCCAGTCCATTTCTTACCATTGAGAGGGTTTTCCTTGGGCACTAATTTATTTGGTCAGGACAATAAATTCAGTTTTTCTTCAGCATGAACCAAACTGCTATCTTAGGTGTACATTGCCTTACTCTACTTAGACCTCTGTTCTTTTTTTTTTTAAATATATTTTATTGATTTTTTTTTTTTACAGAGAGGAAGGGAGAGAGATAGAGAGTCAGAAACATCGATGAGAGAGAAACATTGATCAGCTGCCTCCTGCACATCTCCTACTGGAGATGTGCCCGCAACCAAGGTACATGCCCTTGACCGGAATCGAACCTGGGACCTTTCAGTCCGCAGGCCGACACTCTATCCACTGAGCCAAACCGGTTTCGGCAAGACCTCTGTTCTTTGAACGTCTGGCATCCAACTAAGAATCTTTTAATAATTCTATTATAGCTCTATCTTATACCACCTGACTGCAATGGGATATTCTCTCCGAAAAAGCAAGCTGCTCTGAGTTCCTTTAAAGTTCTAAAAAGTTAATTAACATTTGCCAAGCACTTTGAAGACAGCACATGGAAGTGTCAAGAGTAGTAATTATTTTTTAAAAATAACATCACAGGAGCTACCATTCTATAATTTTTTCTCTGCATCTTTATTATTATTTTAATCCATGCCCGATTCAATGTCCCCCAAAGGCAGGAGGCATGCAGATATAAGCACGTCGTTTGTATTTTCTTTCAAGTAAGTGCATCGTCAGGCAAAGAATAAAGAAGTACTTTTCACACCACATTTTGCTCTGCACAACTTTTAGGCTCTAATTAAGCACATTTAAAAAGCACTATTTTGAGCACGAAGGAAGCCCTCTGCACCAAAAAGCAGCCGGAAGGAAACGGACCAGTTTTAGGTCCCAACTCCGACTCTCAGAGCCCTGTGCTTGTGGCCACAATTCCCATAACAGCCAAACCAGGAGGTGGGTTAAATCCTCTACCCAGACACCCTCCACGCAGCCTCAGCACTGCGTCCAGCTACGAATGGATGGACATGTCAGTGCCAATCTGCAGAGGAGCCGGCAGGAGGAAATATGCACAAAGTCATTCACGATGGAGGGCAGAGAGAAATCATGGTGCAGCATATTTTGTCTGGACAAGCAGGTGAGCGCTGGGTGGGTCCTTCCCAGTAAGCCAGGGGACTGCTCACTTTTTAAAGTGCCCGTTCACCTAGGGCATTTTCCAGGGGGGTTTATAAAGTGCATGCATCACAGGTACCTGTCCTGACAAACAGGCAAGAACACCTTGTCACTTGGCACTTTCTGGGTTACTTCTTGAAAAGAAAGTCCTGTTTTCAGCCAAATTGCACATGTTCTGGGGAGCGTGATGAAATTTCTTGCCATCTGGCTCTGCCCCACCCGGGATGTGGATCATCCCTTTGTCCAGTGTATCCACATTGCATATGCTACCTGCCCGCTAGCCATTTAGCAGCATCTCAGTTGTCAGACCTACTCCTGTGGTATCACAGTGCTTGTGTGCCAGTAACTCTTATTTTACTTAATAATGACCCTGAAGCGCAGGAGTAGTGATGCTGGCAATTCAGATATGCCCAAGAGAAGCCATTCTATTTTATTATAAGTTATTGTTGTTAATCTCTTACTGTGCCTAATTTATAAATTAAATTTTATCAGGAAAAAACATAGTATATATACCAACTATCCATGGTTTCAGGAATCACTGGGGTTCTTGGAACATATACCCCATGGATAAGGGGAGTATTACTGTATATAGATAAGGGCCTTTAAGAGGTGGAGACTGGAAGAGTCGAGGACAAACAGCTATTTTTGTTAAAGTTCTAGTCATAAATAGGCATAGTTACCACCCAAGCCATCTGAAAGCTTCAAAGTCTTCAAGACAGTAAACTAGAGGAAAAGTTAACAGGGATATTGTAGATCACAATTCAATGGAAGGGAGGGATAACAGAATCTTAGGATGTGAAAGCTAGGACAGAATCTTTTTAAAAAATATTTTTTTAATTGATTTCAGAGAGGAAGGGAGAGGAGAGAGATAGAAACCTCAATGATGAGAGAGAATCATTGATCCGCTGTCTCCTCCACATACCCCACTAAAAAAAGGGAGAGAGAGAGAGAGAGAGAGAGAGCGAGAAAGAGGAACATCAATGATGAGAATCATTGATTGGCTGCCTCCTGCACACCCTCCGCCTCACTGGAGATCAATCCGCACAGCCCAGACATGTGCCCTGACCGGGAATTGAACTGTGAACTCCTGGTTCATAGGCTGATGCTCAACCACTGAGCCATGCCAGCCAGGCTGGAATCTTTATTGGACTAGACTGGATAGTCTAATTGCCTTACGTAACCAATTCAGAGAAGTGAAAATAGTCTGTGAGACCTCTTAACTTGTAATACAAATTCACAGCCCACGTGCATGACACACCATTTACTTTTCTGGTTTGTCACATGGGATGCAATGAAGAGAAGCTGGCCGTGGAAGAGGCCCGGCACCACGGCAAAACAAGCAGCCACAGGTACACAGATAGGGAATGAGAGACTTAAGTACTAAGTAACTAAAAGTCTTTTTAGAAAGTTTTGCTTTATGTTCTCAAACACTGTTGTTGTCAATAATGTTTTCACCTGGGACTTGCTTATGTTTTAAAAATACTCTCTAAATCTGACTTTCTCCAATAGGGTAGGAGGCTGGGGAGAATTTGGGGGGCACTCATCATGTGCTAGGGGTTTCACAGATAAGCTCCCAGTTCATCTTGATCATTATCCTGTGAAGTATGTTATATCCATTTCACACGACAGAGAGTCAACATTCCAGGAGGTGAGCAGATTCCGCTGAGGGCCCCAGAGCTGGGAAATGGCAGAGCCGGGACTCCCAACCCAGGCTGCGTTACTCTAAACCAGTGATGGCGAACCTTTGGAGCTCGGCGTGTCAGCATTTTGAAAAACCCTAACTTAACTCTGGTGCCGTGTCACATATAGAAATTTTTTGATATTTGCAACCATAGTAAAACAGAGACATATTTTTGATATTTATTTTATATATTGAAATGCCATTTAACAAAGAAAAATCAACCAAAAAAATGAGTTCGCGTGTCACCTCTGACACGCGTGTCATAGGTTCGCCATCACTGCTGTATACAGTCACCCTTTATT
>NW_006294552.1:115476-118083 GCF_000327345.1 Myotis davidii
AAGCAAGCTTCACACTAGTGCCTAGGCGTCTAACTACTTGGCTACTTTCCCTCCGACCAGAACTGACGATAAATAAAATTATTAACCACCTCCGACAAAATATGAAGATGCTAATGAATGAAGGCTCAAAGGATACACATATTTATTGGAGAATGATTCCTAGAATGTGAGTTAGTCCTCGTTTTTGATTAATCAGGTACAAAGTATCAAACACAGCATATTATTTCAGAAAAACAAAACCAGTATGACTATAGAGAAAAAGGGGTAGGATTGTAACCATTAGAATCACAGAATTTATGAAACCCACTGTAGAAAATGCATTTTGCACCATGACCTGTCACACAATACATAACTAAAAGTTTTCCAAAGCAGTGCCTACCATCACGATGTGCCATGTTCTGTTCTCTATTTCCTTTCTTAAATAATACTTATAGGGCTCAACAAAAGTGACTTCATGATACACTGATGGGTCAAGGCCCACACTCCGAAAACCCCTGTGCCAGAGGACTGTCAAATCCTCCCCCGCCTGCATCTTTTGACAAAGGCAGACAGTATGAACGGATCATGGCATTTTTTCCATTGAGTTCTGCCAAGCCTTAGAACCCTTCAAACTAGCATTCTGGGCAGCAAATATCAACTGGAACTGGGACGAAGACAAGACACGGTCGCTAAGTTCCAAGAAGACCGGGTGCAGAGGTAGAATAGCTACTTGTGCTATTGGCTCTCGTTGTGCCCCTAGCGCTTGCTTATCGGCTGGCACACAGAAGCACTCAGAGACCCACTGCAAAGCTGAGTCATTAAATGTCCACTGAGATTGGAGGATGAGCGTTGGCTCCTCAAGCTCCTCTGTGAATCCTTTCTCTCCTTCTCTCGGCTACTCCACAATTTCAATGTAAAGCTTTCAAGATTCAGTGGTTTTGAGCACTGTATGTACCCTCCCTTCTTTCCAAGTCCCATCGTGTAATGGGTTTTCTGCACTAGGCTACTTGATGAAAAGCACCTCTGCTCCTGTCAAAGACAACTGGTTTATACTTAAAGAATCACCCAAGAGGGTTATGAAGTGGAAAACCACAGCAGAGTTCCTTGGTAAACTGGCCCAGGAAGGAAGGAGGAAAACGGACACGCCAGGACTTGGGCTGGATGCGGATGCATCTTCTCACCTCCACCTTTCAACAACATGCCTGGCTTCATATACTACCCCCATCTTCCTGGTGGGGAAGCAAACCTTTAGAAAGAGAAGGCGAGGTCACACCTTGTAAATGTCTGGCAGAGCCAGGATTAAAACTGCGGCATTTCAATGATCTTTTCTTTACTCCTCAGCCGCTCCTGAAAATGGCATGTTAAGTCACAAAACAACAATGACCAGAAGCCTTGAATCCCTTCGAAGTGTGTGAATTTAACAGGTTATCACCCTGGAAAGAATAAAACCCATACCTTAGTAATATATTTCATCATGTAACTTTATTTTTTCTTTGCCAAATCTTCGTGAGTTATTCATTGCTGGGTATGTTTTCCTTGGCAGCTAATCTTGGCTCAGGCATAAGTTTTTACTGTACAGCAATTCAAATATGTTAAGTCCTCTATTACACAGAAAAAAAAGCATGTGTGCGTGTTTATGAAGTATAAAATGGAAAATATATGATTTGGGGGTGTGTATAGGGCAGTTAAAAAGAATTTGGCCTCTTGGCTCTCACCAGAAGCAGTTGGAAGGAAATGGAGTGGAAGAAGGCAGCATGGGTCAAGTTTAACTCACATCCACCCCCACACAAGTACACATAGCTTGATATAGTCACAGAACCTACAATGTGTAATTTGCCCAATCATGACCATGAGTCACTGTGAAAGTTACTACGGCGGTTGTTCGAGAAAGTATATTTCTGCTATAAGTTTATAACAGTGGTTCTCAACCAGGAGCAATTTAGGGGGCATTTGTCGATGTCAGCAGACATTTTTGTTTGAGACAACTGAGTAAAGGCTAAGGATGCTGCTAAATATTCTACAATACACAGGACAGCCTTCCGCAACAAGAAATTATAAAGCCAAAATGTCAATAGTGCCAAGGTTGAAAAACCCTGATTTAAAGGTGATGTTGTTACCTGAGCAACACAACTACTGTACCCCAGCTGCCTCTCTGGCCTCCTCATCTTTAAATGGAGATAACAGTATCTGCGTTATTATTTGTTATGAAGATTACATGAGTCTTATATAAAGCATTTAGAACAGTACCTATGACATAGTACGTGCTCAGTAGACGTTACTGCTCTTGTTATCACCACCACCACCACCACCACCACCACCACCACCACCACCACCACCAGCACCACCAGCACCACCATCATCCTAAATCATCAAAGGTCACTACTGTACAGGGCAGTATTCTTATTAGCTGGATTCTGGGGGAGGGGAAAGGATTTTGTGGTCAAATAAACTTGGAAAACACTGGAGTAAAATCAGACAGATTTCTAGATTGCAGAACTTCTCAGAATCTTTAACAAGCAAACCTATATGGCATGTAGAATTTTCACAACTGATCTTACTGAAGAACCCTATGCGGAATCTTGCAGGATCAAACACTCTTTTGGAAGAGGCTGGTGTGGTGAAAGGATG
>NW_006294552.1:118628-121584 GCF_000327345.1 Myotis davidii
TGGTGTGGTGAAGGATGGTGGATTGAGAATCTACAGATAGAACTCAGTTCTTAAGTCTACCATTTACCAACTCTGAAGCCTGGTTAAGTCCCAGGACCCTTCTAGACCTCCATGATCACCAATGCAAAACAGAATTTGGGCCCTTCCAGTTATGGAAGGTTCTGATTCTCTGATACTCCTCCGTGCTGAATATCACTAGCAAAACTCAAAGTCATGAATTATCAGGTAACAATGACACTATGGTCAAAGCCAAATCAAGAGCTGTGACAAAACACAGGCCAATCATGTCCATCAAATTAATGTTATTGAAGAAGCTCAAATAGCCAGCACTGGGAAATCAAAATGAGTATGATGTACACAATAAATGCTAGCTTATTTGTTGCTGTTGTCTCTGCAAATGCAGCCTCATCTTCTAAGCAGAAAGTGGGGCTAACAGAAAAGAATATGGAAACAATGAAAAATAGGTTTCCACTACTCAAATTGCACACTGGTGCAAACCACTCAATTATCTCTTGTTAGGTACTAAATAAAATCTGCAGAGAACATGACAAGACAGAATTGCTGTGTGAAGGAACTAAAACTCTCCTTGGAGAGAGAGATGCACAGGCATTAGGCATCAGGTGGGTGCTCTGACAGAGGTTTTAACAAAGAGCCCCGGGCACAGAGTAATCTTAGTTATGGCCATTTTTTTAAGTCAAAAGCACCATGGCAAAACCACAGACAAAACTGGAAAATTAAGTGCAGACATTTATCCTCTTGTTTGGGTTTCCAGATGAACATTCTTACTGCCTCCTGTTCAGACACCATGTACAGGAGCCAGGAAGATACCTACAGGAGGATATCTATGCGGCTTGTCATTCACTGGGATCTTCACCACTGAGTGCACTTGTACAGTCTGGCCCGAATCCACCACGCATGACAGAGGTGGCACGGGGTGGAGAGATTTGTGCTTGTATTGTCCAAGGCACTGTTCCATTATATTATAACTGTAAGCTATTTTAACTTGCATAACTGGAATTACTCACTCTGGGGTGCACAATTAGCCATGGTTATCTGAGTAGCCAGTGTACAGTTAAATCCTCTTTTAATACCAGTCTCTGGTGAAGCCCATAGGCCTTGGTCAGATTAAAAACCTCAAAACAACAACAACATTAATAACAACCCTTTTTGCATCTATGGATCCCTTCTCAGATGAAATGCATAAAAATAAGGCGTACCAGATTACAAAAGGAACCAGTTATACTGAATATCTAAATATTAACATATATTTACTAGTAGTAATATATGTAATTCTTTAACATATTAAATAAAAAATATCTAGTATTGTCTATTAACTACCATTATGTCAAAACTGAACCATACATAAATATTTCTAGATTGACAATAACTGTAATGTGATATGAAGTGTGCGTGTTTTCTACTGGTGACAAAAGTCACAGGTCCTGATAAAATACTACCACAACTTGTCACCTCCATTATAATCTTAAACAAATGCTAAAATTCAATGAGAGGTTTTAAATAAAATGCAAACCAAAAACACATTTCTTTCCATTCAAACTCACGGGCCCGAATTCCATCCCCGGGCCCTCTTGTGACCCCTGGACCCCACGTTGTTAGGAAGCCGGACTTTTAGGTGATGTCCTAAAGCCTCAAGAACATTCATTAAAAAGAACAAAAAGTTAACTCATCCCATGGCTTAATTTCTTCTTCTCCTTGGAAATAAAGATTTTGGTTACAGTGAAAACCGCCAGGTAAACTTACCAAATGCTCTTGCATACATAAGCTCATCTGATTCTCACAACGTTCCTGTGAGGCAGGCTTTAGATGAGCATTAACCCCATTTAACAACTGTGGAAAGTGAGGCCACAGGCTCTTAGACCCGTCCAAGTCACACAGCCAGAGTGCTGAGCTGGGACCCAAACACAGAGCTCCCTACTCCGAAGTCCATGCCCCAGACCCTAACTCCTGTGTGGGATCTGCAATGTGGGGTGGGAGAGGGAGACAACAAAAGCGATTGTTAAGACGCTTCTATCCACAGCAACATGCTTACCTAAGTTACTGCTAGATGGGGCAGGCCCTGGTAACTGACAAGCAACACTCCATCATTTCCTCCTTGTTCACTCTCGTATACCACTGTCCATAAACTAGTATTTTCTAGAATGCCAAATGTTCTAGCAACTATAGCTGGTCCCTCTGACCCAAACAGAATTCATTTGCTATGATTTCTGGAAGTTTGCCATACTGTTTGTATTTTATTAGCTTTTTTTTTTGGATTTCAATAATGTCTTGACACATTTCTAATGATAAGCTTGTCTGTTTTGGCTTTTCCTTTAAATTATTTGAGTTTCAGGAGACTTTCCATCTGTGTAGTCCCTGTTTTCCATTCCAGACACAAAAGAGAGAATGGCTTTCTATTTTCAAACTACTTTAAGAATATTCTTCTGTCAAAAATCTCTTTCAAAATGCTTGGATTTGCTTGCCTTTTGGTGCTGTCCCAAATACTAATTTATATCATCTACCTCTTTTTTTTTTAAAATATATTTTTTATTGATTAAGATATTACATATGTGTCCCTGTCCCCACATCACCCTCCACCCACCCCACCCCCCCGTTGTCCGTGTCCATTGGTTAGGCCTCTATGCCTGCATGTCAGTCCTTTGGTTGATCTTTCCCCCTTACCCCCCCCCTCCCCTACCTTCCCTCCGGGGATCGATAGTCTGATCACTATTTCTCTGTCTTTGGATCCGTTCCTGTTCGTCAGTCTATGTTGTTTTCTATATTTCACAAAAGAGTGAGATCATGTGGTATTTATCTTTCTCTGACTGGCTTATTTCACTTAGCATAATGCTCTCCAGTTCCATCCATGCTGTTGCAAAAGGCAAGAGTTCCTTTTTTTTAACTGCAGCATAGTATTCCATTGTGTATATGTACCACAGTTTTCTAATCCACTCATATC
>NW_006294552.1:122691-130708 GCF_000327345.1 Myotis davidii
CCCTCCCGATTGAAAACCCCAACTGCGCCCTCCGCCGCCAGCCCGCTCCACGCGCACTCCGTACCTCAGAATTTCACTTCAGTACTGCGCCTCCTCTGAGTCTGGATATGATATTCTCTTTACTCCTAGTTGTAGAATTTCCACTCAGCCAGCCCTCCTGTGTTTCTGGATGTTGTCCGTTCCCTGTTTCAAGCTTAATTTGAATTGGTTGTTCAAGGCAGCAATCTCCGGCGTTAACCTATGCCGCCATCTTCGGTTCTCCCGAGGAACTCTATATCAACTACCTCTTAACCCCTCTTGCCAGGAATATAACACTTTGCTTCAATGGGCCTCAAAAGAGGAATTCTGATTTTTTTTAAAAAACCTAAAGCTTTCATTGCTTTTACTATTAAAAGTCATTTTTTCCATTATGAAATTTATTTTTTATAATTTTACTTTCTTCTCATGTAAATGCAACTTGTCTAATTTTTGTCTTTAACATGTTTGCTTTGACCTTTGAATCCATTTTGATAAATCTTTTTGCTACTGAAGTTTCTTTTGTTTTCCTGCATTTTAATCCTTATTTTGTTCAGCCTACAAACTGACTAGATCTACTTTTTAGGCCTCTTCTCCCGCTCTTTTACTGAGCCCCTTGGCTGAATTTCAGACACGGCAAAATGTTCACCCTGAAAGGGGCCTTTGCAATTATCCTGCTCAGGAGAGCAGGGTTTTTAACCTCCAAACAATAAAAACTATTCCCTACCTCCTTTGCCACCAGAGAGAGCAGTGAAAGAGCCTGGGGGGTAGAGGGGAGGGAGAGAGGAGAGAGAAGTGCTAAAGAGAAAGATGAGGTCCAAGAAGTGTTGACCTAGAAAGGGAAGTGGGAGGGGAGAACAAAGGGAGGAAGGGGCAGAGGGAGGGAGGCAGACAGAAATAGAGATATAGAGTGTGTGTCTATGGGATGGCAGTGCCCTCCCACAGGGAGCTCCTTAAGTCCCCTGTAAGAGGTACAGTGACAGGAAGCATTCAAACTTTGCGGCGGAGCTTTAAGATGGACCACATTTGAGAGACCCTTAGGTAGCCCTGAATCGTACCCTCACTTGACACATCGACAGCCCAAGCAACTTGTCTAAAGCCACCAGTCAACACTAGAGACCCAGCACTGGAAGACAGGTCTCTGCCCCAGGCGCACCCCCTCACTGCAGAGCCAGCAAAGCACCATTTTCACCCTATTCCTTGGCCTTGACTCTCTCTCTGGTGGGGTCAGGACATGCAGGGCTGTCTCAATTCCCACGTTTGTTCTGGCTAGCTCTGACAGCTCTCCTTCAATCCTCACAACCCCAAGAGCCTTTGTACCCACACAAAAGGTCAGGTGTGGTAATAAAGGGAAGGGACCGATCATTTATTTAACCTTCACAACTGAGGAAGATATAATTACTTCCATTTCACAAAGAGGAAACCGAGGCTCGTGACTGTGCAAGGTTGCAATTAGTGGTATGCTACCCACACTCGCTACTACACTTCAACACACAAACACGTACTAGGACTGTCATAGGCAAAGAAATGTTATTTCTTTTATTCCCTTATTCATTGTTTTTAAAAATATTCATTGGCCACCTATTAGGGGTCAGGGGTCCCAATGGCTTTAACTCTATTCCAGTTCCAGGGCCGGGGCCCCAAAACCCACAAAAATTACCAGGATGATTCTTTTGGAAGGATCTGCAGGGAAAACTTACAATCCATCTGAAATATTAAGCTTAATAGTTTAAGACGCTATATATTTCTCTTAGTCACTAATATTATTATGGATATCATCTATGTCTTTTGCTGGACTTGGACATGAAAAACTTTGAACCAGCTTTAAAAGTCAAAGAAAAAAAAGTGCTCTAAAAGGGGACATTCGAATGCTATACAAATGGCTCCCAAACAGGTTTTTTTTCCTTTTTCTTTTTTAACAAGAGCTGCACAAATATTCTGCTTAATTACTGTAGCAAAGTAATTAAGAGTAGAGCCGTGGGAATAGGAAAGACTTAGGTTTGAATTCCGGAGCCACACCATTTAGCAGTTGTTAGAGCCCTTTAATCTCGCCAGGCCACGGTTTTCTTGTTTGTAAAACAAGAACAATCATGGCACCTAGATTATAAGGTTGCTGTGAAGATTACTGGAGGTAATACAGATAAAGCATATGGAACAAAGCACAGCATGCAGGAAATGATCAATAGAGAGAGCTCTAACGGCCACTGGTATTACTGCTCGGGCAATGAGAAGAGTTGAACACATTTTATTTTAATATTGCTTTTGAACAAAGATCTAGATGACGTTGACAGCCTACCGATTTTGGAAAACAGTTTTGTGTTAGTTCTTGATAATAATTTGAGCATGTGTTCTGAAATAAAAGTGGACAATAATAAATTATGCTGTTCCATTTATAGTTTAGTATTCCCAGTATAAATTATGTTTTTGGGTTAGCTAATAGAGCTAACACATAGTAACGTCTATTATTCTGAAATATATAGTTGTCTTATCATTTCTACTTTAATAAATTTTGCAAAAAAGTTCTACCAACACTTATTAGTATAGTTAACTCCACCTTCAGGAGGATTTACTTTTCAAATCTGTTTTTTTTTCAATTATTAACTGATTTATAATTAGCATTCTTCATTGCCTTCTCTGTGACAATGTGTTAATTTTAAAAAGGAAATACAGAACATTATCTTTTAACAACTGCTAAGTACATTTACTTAAAAAGGAAACTAAGTTTTGTTAAACATTTTGATCATTCTGTCATTCCATACGATTTACTGCCATTTCTCCAGAATTTGAAAAACTATAGGCACCAATGATAAAAATTACATTAAGAATTAATTCTTGAAAAAATCCAGTTGGTTAATCTTTTATATTTTCTTCTATTACCTTTCCATATAGTCTTTTTTTGTCTATAAAGATATTTCAGTTCTTCTCATTGAAAAACAAGTCACTAAAAAAAATCTTTTGGCTAATTTGGTTTAATATTTAATAAGACTAACATGTCTTATTATATTTTTTCTTTTATAGGAAACTGGAAATTTGCACATATTAAAAAAGCATGATAAAATTTCAACTTTTGATTTTTAGAAGTAATTAGAATGCTACTTACCACACCTCAGTCCAGGCACAAACTTCTACTAATAATACTTTTACTTCGAATTACAATTCAAACAACTGTTTGTCATGACTAACAGTTACTATGCATACAGATATTCATTTTAAAATAAAATTAAGGTTGTCCTTTTCATTTAAAAAAATTCTAATCTCAATTCTAAAACCAAAAAGAAATAATAAAGCAAACTAGAATCTTATCATTATTTGGGTGCTGGCAAACGTGCGGCAGCATTATAAAACTATTAAAGACAAGCTATAAAGTGTACATTGTTTGTCTTGTTCCTTAACTTCATATAGTTCCACTCTTACTCATAAAAAAGAAATCGGTTTTGAATCATGGCACAGAATGTGAAAAGGAAATGTCAAGTGACAATATTACCAGTTAGTTTACTTGAAAACCAGATCTAGTTAAAAGCCAGTTTAATCCTCATTTCAAAGACCTCACTCACTCTATGTGGATTTTACCACAGAGAGCTCACACTTTTATTGCTTTGGCCTACTGTTTCTCCTGTGAGACTTTTAAAAATGAAGTTAATGAAGTTGCAATAGTAGGTAAAAGATCGGGTTTAAAGAGGGACAAATTACCGGAACCCTGTAGAGTTATTCAATAATGACTTTATGACTTGGATTTTGACTTGAACGTACCCTGGAACTTAAAAAAAATCTCAGGTGATCTTAGTAAGATCTTACTAGTTTGACTTTTGGGGGACCAATCCTTTGCTTGCATCTACCTTTGGACTTCAAAATAGTTTCACCTCAAACATATAATAATATTGGTCTTGATTGGTCATTACATGCCACATTTAGGTCAGTTAGAAGAGCACACGGTATATACCGCAAGCTTCTGAAGCAGGCCCTTCTGAGTTGATATTTTCAACATATCCAATTTACGAATGTGGCCAAAGTCCACCTGACTTCACAGAGATAACTTAAAACATTGGCTGTCATTGTTTCTAGATGTAGATCTTTCCCTTTTCTGCTATTCTCAGAACCACGAGTATTTCTAAGCAAAGAACTTAGATTTAAAATTACAAGGGGCAAAATCCGACAGAGAAATGGAAGAACTCTTACATGACCAATGCGATACCATTTTGATCACTTTAAAAATCTACCATTTTACTGTACATTTTGCCTTTTCCAAATTGTAGAGGCTGAACACACACACACACACACACACACACACACACACACCAGAGAACTACAATACAAACTCTAAGTAATTCAAAAAGTAAGTGAAAACCCTAAACACACTTTTGAGCTGCAGTCTCTTGAATGCTACCCACCCTGGAGGACTTATAATCAAATCATATTCTATCTTTTTTTTCCCAATTAGGTTGAAAGCAGTTTGAATAAGGCTACTGCCTATACACAAATGGCACTAATTTTCCCATTTGCGTATAAGCCTTTTAACTTCAGCTGTTGTGCCCCTGGCAAGGAAGTGGAGCTGAACTGGACAAGACTAAAAGATTTCATGGGTTTGATTTGCTGTGGATCATGAAGCCGGCTTTGCTAATGGCAGAGACACTACTTTCTTCCTGCCAGCGCTAACTCCCTGGAACCAGTGTAAAAGGGCTGCGGGGAATCCGACTCCCAGAATTTCTCTTCTGGTTCTGGGTCCAGGCTTACTGGGAAGAACTATGATCAACCCACGGAGCTTGTTTTATTAGTTTTCTCCTCAGTCTTTCATCTCAGTACCCGATCCTTTGTCAGAAGTGGCACAGACACAGAAATGGAAACTGGGCCCCAAACTACTTAGCATAAATGTCCCCAAGGCCAATAAAATATGCATTTTCCTTTTGCTAAAAGTGTAACTTGTAATTAATACAACCATTCTTATTTTGTTCAAAGGGTTGGTGCAATTTGTGATGTTAAAAAATAGCCCCTCAAAAGTGGCACTCTCTTAAAATGAAAATTACTTTTTAATTAACTTTTACAATATATTTCATTTATAAATCGGTCTTAAATGTTGAATAGCCTGGAAGATGGTATTTAAACAATATATAGTAGGTTGTATGTTTGATAAAGCCATGATTAAGAATTTTACAATAGGATTTTTTCCTCATGTCTGCTATATTTTAATACACTTAAATATATACTGGCTAAAAAGTCAATTACACAATAAAGTAGAAAGTGCTAGGAAATGTGATGAATGTGGATAAATTCTGATCCCAAACTTATTTTTCATCCCTTCCCTGCTGCAAACCAAAGCACGCATATACCATAACCATGCTTGGATTTTCCCCGGCTTCATCTCAATTCTCTTCAAAATTATTTTGATAATTTTCTGGACTCCTCACACAAAGTATGGTGAGTGGGAAGTGTCAATATCCATTAATAAAACAGGCACATTAGGGTACTTATATTGTACCAATGAAATAACTGATTTACTTGTTATACATTTATGTTTTTTTCAAAAAAAGGGATAGTTAAAAAGCCTCAGTGAAAATACATTTTACAATACAAAGATCAAATTTCACTGTTTCTTATTTAAGGTTGACATATTCTAGATTCAACAAGTTTTTTCTTTCTAATCTATAGAAATATGTTTTAACAGAAAATAAACTTTCTCAATCCTATAACAAACTTTTAAAACACCTGGGAGATTACTCCTAAGGAAACAGTCTGTTAAATACATCAAGAAACTGTTAAAACATAATTATTGATTCTTTTGTTAATCTGTGGTTCAAAAAAACTGGAAAATACCTATCAAAACCATTACATATGTATTTGAAAATGTCTTCACAAGACATTTTGACTTAAAGGTAGACACCTCTGAAATGCTAATAATCAGGGATTTAATCTATTGCTTTTTTATAGTTTAAATTTGTTAAGAGACCCTACAGTGTTTATATGTTGAAACTACCCAGAAAAACTAAATAAAGAAAAACTGTGGCAATTTTATGAAAAAATTAATGACACCTACTGTCATTAAATGTCAATGTTTTAAGCAAAAGACATCTTATAAACCTATTAACAAAGAAAAGAATCGTTAAAGTAAATAACTTAAAAATGCTTTGAATTGTCCCATACAGCTATTAAAAAAATTAACTCTAACTTCAATTTTAAGGCAAACCGAGATAAATATATTTCTTAATTTGAGAAAAATCATCTGCAAAAGAAATTCTTTTATTCCACCCAATTTAACACTGTTTACTTGAGAATGTGAGATTTACAAGTGTGCATTCTCTTTAAAATTCTGTAAGTAGAAGGTGTGGCAAAAGGAGGCTTACAGTTGTGAGTACACGAAACACAGAGTTTATTCTGGTATTGTTATTTATTATTGTATTATTTTCCAGATATACAACTATAAACCTACTTTTGCCACACCCTGTATAATGCGTAATTTTATGCTACCTTTTTATTTTACTTCCTCAAGCATTTTTATAGCTTCTGGAATAACTATCTAGTTATTATATTGTACAAACATGATAAGCTTAACTTTTCTTTCCACTGCATTTTTTTAAAAACAATGCTCAAGAAGATTTCATTGTATACCTCCCTTCTTAATCATTTATTTTAAATTTCAAAAACAGCCAACAATCCATGTTATCAGTCAAGGACTGTACCTGTGATCCACACTTTTTCAGGACGATAAAATTTCACCCAGGGAAATTTCACCCTGTACTCTTGACTTCTCCCCACAGTTACCTATCATGTACGCAATATCCACATTACAGTACGGTCTGAATATGCACACATAACAAATAAACACCAGAAGCTGATGATTCCATAAAGTCTGATAAATCTCTGAAGATAAATACAAATAAAAATGGGGGGGGGGAGGGCTTAAAATTCAATTTAAGATGTTTTTTACGTCCTAAGATTAAGGAAGTTGCCCAACGTTCATAAGGCTGTTACAAGTTAAAGAGGAAAAGGTGGCTATAGCTCTAAAGGGGGTACTGAAACCACTGTTATTTTTATATTTGTCTCTTAAAATCAAGATAAAGGCCTTCACTTAAGGATTAAAGTCTGGAGACCATGAGAAATAACCAGGATTAGATTGGAAAAGAAAAAAAAAACCCACAAAAAACTTAAAAGTCAGTCCCTCCTCCAAACAATCACAAAACTCCCTAACAAATAAACCTCAACTTGACTGTCGTTTGTAAATCACCTTTTTAAAACCAATTCAAGCAAAATTCCTTTAAAGTATAAAATAGAAGATTGCTTAAATTTCTGTCCATGAGAGAAACACTTTAACGCAAGGGTAAGAAACTCCAGAGAAACAAAAGAAGATCTTTTTCCTAATCCCATTCCAAAACTGTCACGGACACCGGGAAGGAAGGTGCAAGGCCCGATTCCAGAAACCAGAGGTCCCCGCGGTGAGGGTGCCTGGCCTTAGTCTCAGCTGCAGTCCAGGTGTCCGTCGGTCCGGAGCTGCCTGTCATTCTCAGTCCTAATACCGCCAGCGCAGAGACAAAGACGGTCCCGCAGGAAGCCCAGAAAGGGGTCGCTTACGCTTAAGTTTCCCTTAAACTTCTCCGCTGCCCCAGCGGCGCCGAGAAACCACTTGGGCCGTTTCTCACTCCGGCCATTGTCTCGCTGCGGGATCAAAGGCTCTGGTTTTAAGGGAGGCACCGCTGGAAAACCAGGATCTCTCAGAGCATCACTTTCCCACCTGCTTAAAGCGAAAACAAACTCGAATCCTCCTACGTGGGCATCTAAAAAACACGCCCTAACTTCTCTTCCCGCTCAGAGGGGAAAGAGGAGGGAAGTGGCAGTCATGGTCTGTGCTAAAGGGGCTTTCTTCCAACATCGGTGATCGAAAGCGCTCGTCCCCATCCGCTCCCGGACACACCGCTCCTTCTTCGCGGGTTTGGGGGGAAGAGGGTGGACCTGTGACTTCGGAGATCGAGCCGCGGAAACAACGGCGGCCCGGGCTGGAGGAGGTGGTGGTTCT
>NW_006294552.1:131142-135047 GCF_000327345.1 Myotis davidii
TCCAGGTCTCCCCCACCCCCCAGCGCCCGCGGCTCCTGAGCGCCGGGATTTGGGGGAAGCAGTAGCCACCTCGGTCTCCTTGGATGCCGCAGCCCTTTGCGGGTGGGTACCTCTCGCAGAGAGTCAGCGCTCATGAAGGGGGAGGATGCCCACGTGCGCGAACCGGACCTCTTCGGTGCACCCCCCAATCCTTGCAGTTGAGCAAACTGCGCGGCGGAAGTGCCTCCGGAGCCGGACCCCGCGCCTGTAGGGGTCTCCTGAAAACCTGGCCGGTTGCGCGGGCCGCGAGGTGAAACTTGCTATTGAGCACGCGAGGGGGTGTCCTGCCCTCTGCAGCGGACTCTCCTGTATCACGGTGCTTCGAGGCCTGTCCTAGATGCCACCTCCACCATGACGTTGTTCCTGGTGCCCACCCGCGGACAGATTGGATCTCGCCCTCTTTCGGACAGCCGGGGCGCCCCGAACCTCTCCATCGGCCCTCGGATGGAGGAGGGCGCTTAGGGAAAGGCAGCGAGCCGTCTCCCAGCAAGTTAGTTATTTTTATTGTACGGCGTGGATTCACAATCAGTACTACAAAGCAGAGAGATTTGTGCTTTCCTAATCCCTACCCTTTGCGTTTAAATGCCTCGAAACCGGAGGCTGTAAGTTTTAGCTCATCTCTGGAAGTTTTCAAGTAATTACTGAGTGGTACATGGCGGGATGGTCGCACCAGATGACCTAGCAGGAAATTCTGGCTGCCCCACTTATCTGTATCCCCCTGAAAGCCCAGCCTGGCTTCTTGCACCTGGGTGGGGGTGGGGGTGGGGGTGGGGTGTTCTGTGCGTGAATGTAATTAATTTTTGACAAAGGTCAGTCTAATTGTCATAAAATTTGTCCCTGGTAGGTGGTGGTTTGGGAGGCAAGGTTCATAGTGGTATTTTTATTGAGGGTGGAATATATCCATGTGAAAAATCATTTATTTAATAAAAATGAAAATTTCCATCAGATGTTCCCCAATCGGTTGGTACTTATAAAGCCTTCTTTCCTTAGTCAAATGCAGTTGATATACTGCATAAATTAATTTGCATAAGCACTTAGCTCAAGGAATGTATGAAAGTTTCAAGTGTAAAATTTTCTGTATAAATACAGTTGAATAAAACATGTTTAAAAATAAAGTAAAAAATAATTGCCATTTCCTACATTTAAGTGTATGTTTTGAATTGAGAGGTAGGTAGTGTTTACTCAAGGTATTAAGTAAACAACCAGGAAGCAAAGAAACTCATCCCACTTCAGCTTAAAACAGGTTGAATTCATAAACTCTATTTTATTTTATTTTTTAAAAATCTTTATTGTTGAAATTATTACAGATGTCCCCTTTGTTTGTTTATCCCATTGACCACCTACACCGGCCCCTCCTGGTCTTCACCCCTCTCTTGTCTGTGTCCCCTGGGCTATGCATATATACATGTAAGTTCCCTAGTTAATCACTTCCCACCCCCCATCCCCACCTTCCCCCTGAAATTCATCAGTTTGTTCCATGCTTCTAAATCTCTGGATTTATTTTGTTCATCAGTTTATTTTGTTCGTTAGATTTCACATGTGAGTGAGATCATGTGATACTTATCTTTCTCTGACTGGCTTATTTTGCTTAGCATAATACTCTCCAGGTCCATCTATGCTGTTGCATATGGTAAGAGTTCTTTCTTTTTTGCAGCTGCATAGTATTCCATTGTGTAAATGAACCGCAGCTTTTTTATCCACCCATCTGCTGATGGGCACTTGGGCTATTTCCAAATCTTAGCTATTGTAAATTTTTCTGCTATGAACATAGGGGTGTTCATATATTCTTTCTGATCGATGTTCCTGATTTCTTAGGAGATATTCCTAGAAGTAGGGTCACTGGGTAAAATGGGAGTTCCATTTTTCATTAACTCTATTTTAAAGAACTGAGAAATCTCAAGTTATTTTTAAAAAGTTTTATTGAATTTATTGGTCAATAAAGACCTCAGTGTATTTACCTATCTTTTAAAAAGAACTTATTGGGGTGACATTGGTTATTAAAATTATATAGGTTTCAGGTATAAAATCCTATAATACATCATCTGTATATTGTATTGTGTATTCCCCATCCAAAGTCAAGTCTTCTATCACCATATATTCATTCCCCCTGTACCCACTTCTACCTTTTTAAACTATTTCCTTTTTTATGGCCGAGTAGTATTCCAGTGTGTAAATGTACCACATTTATCCACTCATCTACTGATGGGCACTGGGGCTGCTTCCACGTTTTGGCTACTGTAAATAACACTGCAATGAACATAGTAGGTGCATATATTCTTTTGTGTTTTGGGTTTCTTTAGATATATTCCCAGAAGTAGAATCACTGGGTCATGAGACAGTTCCATTTTTAATGTTTTTGAAGAATCTCCATGCTATTTTCCACAGTGGTTGTAGGGTATTGACCCCTTATCAGATATTTAGTAATTGGTGAATATGTTTTCCCATTCAGTGGGTTGTCTTTTCATTTTGTTGATGGTTTCCTTCGCTGTGCAAACACTTTTTAGTTTATTTTTTCTTTTGTTTCCTTTGAGGAAACATATCAGAAAAATTTTTGCTACAAGAAATATTTGAGATTTTACTGCCTATATTTTTTTCTTCTAGGATTTTTACAATTTCAAGTCTTACATGTAAGGCTGTAATCCATTTTGAGTTTAGTCTTGTGTATGGTGGAAGAAGGTTGTCTAGTTTCACTTTTTTGCATGTATCTGTTTAGTTTTCCCAACACCATTTATTGAATACACTATCTTTATCTCAGTGTATGTTCTTGCCTCCTTTGTGAAATATTGACCATAAAAGTGTGGGTTTATTTCTGGGTTCTCTATTCTGTTTCATTTATCTATATGTTTGTTTTTATGCCAGTACCCTGTTGTTTTTACTACTTTGGCCTTGTAGTATAGTTTTATATCAGGTAACAGGATTCCTCTAACTTTGTTCTTTTTTCACCAGATGGCTGTGACTATTGGGGTCTTTTGTGGTTCCATATAAATTTTTGTAATATTTGTTCTAATTCTGTAAAATACGACACTGGTATCTTGATAGGAATTGCATTGAATCTATAGCATGCTTTGGGTAGTATGGACATTTTAATGATGTTAATTCTTCCCATCCATGAACATACCGTATTTGCCGGCGTATAAGACGATTTTTTGGCCCTGAAAAATATGCCTCCAAGTGGGGGGTCGTCTTATACGCCAGGTACACTTCAGATAGACTGCCCATAGTGCTTGCCCCGTGCCATAGTGGCCTCCCGATGCCCGCCCACTTCATTCCATATACCGTTCAGGCATCAGCAGCGCTGCTGGGTGTATGCTCGGCTGTTATGCGATTTTGCTGTTATGCGATTTTACCACACTCGCAAAATCGCACACAGCCGACCATACACCCAGTATGATAGCACAAAATCGCGAATCGCGATACCATACTGGGTGTATGGTTGGCTGTGTGCGATTTTGCGAGTGTGGTAAATTCGGGTTACCGTATATTTCTTTACATATGCATTGAAGATTCGTGATTTTGCGCTATCATGATGCCTCTTAGAATGTTGAAGAGCTCGCACTTGCGCACTAGTGAGGTCCCAGGGAGATGCTGATGCAAGGGTGGACCAGACTGCTATAGTGACAGGGCGGGCAAACAGGGAGCAGGGACCAATCAAATCAGGCTTTGTATACAGCCAACAGCCAACCACAATACTGCCCCATTGTACAGTACAGCATAGAAAACGTCGACCAGTCAAACCCCTATCATCCCTATCATGGCACCAAGATGTCGTTGATGAACTTTTAATATCAGATGATGAAGAGGAGTTTGAAGGCTTTTAAGGTGAAACTGTCACGCCAGCAAACTTGCTAGGGACTTGCCCAGGAGAG
>NW_006294552.1:135617-183139 GCF_000327345.1 Myotis davidii
AGGCCTGCTCTGACTAGAGAGCACGGTACTGGAAGTCCCAGTCAGTGCATAAGGCAACAACAACAAAAAAGAAACAAAACGCATAAAGGCTGGAAAGGAGGAAGTGAAATTATCTTCATTTACAGAAACATAAGTTTGAAATAAATGCAACGAGGACTAATAAGTGCACGTAGCAAGGTCAATATGCAAAAAGTAATCGTATTTCTACATGCTAGCTAGAGTATTTGGAAAATGAAATTAAACTGTCAAAAATCTCAGGGCGAAGGGAAGGGAGGGTAGTAAGAGATTAACCAAAGAACTTATGTGCATATATGTATAACCCATGGACACAGACAATATAGTGCGGTTAAGGCCCGGGGAGGGGGTCGGAGGGGGAGAGGAAGGGGTCAGTGAGGGAAAAAGGCGGAAATCTGTAATACTTTCAACAATAAAGATTAATCTTTTAAAAAGAATGTATATTCTGCTCTTTTGGGATGAAGTGCTCTGAAGCTATCAATTGAATCCATCTGATATAGTGTGTCATTGAAGGCCACTGTTTCCTTGTGGATTTTCTGTCTGGAAGATCTATTGATATCAATGGGGTGTTTAAATCCCCTATTATGACTGAATTACTATTGATCTCTCCCTTTATGTCCATTAAGATTTGCTTTATTTATTTAGGTGTTCCTATGTTGGGTGCATAAATGTTTACAAGGGTTATATATTCTTGCTGGATTGTTCCCTTGCAGGGGTGGGGAATGTCCGGCCCACAGGCTGTATAAGGCCCAAGAAATCATTTTGTCTGCCAAGGCATTAGGGATGAGTTAATTAAATGTCTGACCAAATATACCAGGCTAATTTTTAAGTTGATAATTTTGTATGGCCCACGAATGATGTTATAAATATCCAAATGGTCTTTGGCAGAAAAACCAATTCCCCACCCCTACTTTAGTAGTGTCCTTTGTCTCTTACTATAGCCCTTGTTTTAAAGTCTATTTTGTCAGATATATGTATTGCTACCCCAGCTTTTTTCATTTTCATTTGCATGACATATCTTCACAACTCAATCTGTCCAAGATTATGCCAGGAGGCCGCTGGAATTCAGGGTGGTGGGGCTAGTTGATCTATGAAGGGTAGGTGCTGGTCAGGCTTGAGGGGAGGTAAGAGGAATGGCCCTCCACCCCAGAGCCACACAACTCATCTGTCCTAGATTCTGCCCAGACCTTGGCAGGTTGGTCCACCTGGAGGGTGGGGCTAGAGAGTCTTCTGTGAGAGGGAGACACCAGGCAGGTTCATGGGTAGGTTGGGGAAATGACCCTGTCCCAGAGCCACACCACTCAGTCACTGATACCTCCTGAGTCTGCCCAGACCTCTGAACTCTGGCGCAGGTAGCTGACTTCTAGCCAGGTATGACCTCCATATGGTGGGGTGACAGGGAGTCCAGAGAGTGCAGCTATTGTATTCCCCCAGGCCCATGCCATAAGGAGGGGAGTGTTCCACCCAAGAAACACGGTGTCTGCTGTGTGGGAAAGGGACTCAGCACAGAGATCCTGGCAGCTGTCCCTTCAACTCTCTTCCCAAGCCATCAACCCCAATCTCTCCACACGACTCTAGTCTGCTCTGCCCTACCTCTGCTGGAGCCTAGGGTGAGTGGCTGGGAATGAGATTTTAGGAGGACACCTGTGCCTCTAGCAGACTCTAGTCTCTCCCTGGTGGACAGAATCCCCACAGATTTTCACAGCCAAGTGTTATGTGGGCACCTCTCCCTGGCTCTGGTGCTCTGGGCCAGGTTTGGGGGTTGAGAGAGATCCTACACTCCTCAGGGGGAAGCTTTGCACCTGAGACATCCCTTCAGAATCTCAGCCCCTGTGGTGGGAGTGGGACTAGCCTTTCACATCTCTGCCCTTCCTACCAGTCTTGATGTGGTTTCTTGAGCAAATCCTTGGTTATACGACTTCTATTCAATTAGTCTTCAGTTGATTATTCAGGTTGATTGTTCTGTATTTTAGCTGTAATTACAGTTTGGTCCTGGAAGGAGATGAGTTTAACATCCCCCTAGTCTGCCACCATTTTAGATCCCCCTATCTTTACCAAGGAAAAATGAACAAATATTAACAAGGCTATCCTATATATTAAAAGGCCAATATGCAAATCGACCAAACGGCAGAACGACCAGTCACTATGACGTGCACTGGCCACCAGGGGGCAGACGCTCAATGCAGGAGCTGCCCCCTGGTGGTGAGTGCACTCCCACAGGGGGAGCGCTGCTCAGCCGGAAGCCCTGAGCTGGGCTCACAGCTGGCGAGTGCAGCCGTGGTGGTGAGAGCCTCTCCCGCCTCCACAGCAGCGCTAAGGTTGTCTGATTGCCATCAGTTGGACATCCCCCGAGGACTCCCGGACTGTGAGAGGGCACAGGCCGGGCTGGGAGACCCTCCCCCTAGCTGTGCATGGATTTTGTACACCGGGCCTCTAGTTGCTAATATAATATTCCTGATACTTTTGAAAAATGAGTTTTCAAATTTCATAGTCACAGTATGAAGGAAAAAGTAAATGTATTGCAAATTATGAAAAATGTGCCTCAAGATGTAAAGACTATGAACTTTAGAAAGAGTTAAGTGCTTTTAAATATGTATATATTTAGTAAACCTGTTTACAGAAAACTCAAAATTGAAAGCATTCTTTGAAGTGAAAAAAATACTACTCTAACGTTAACCTGGGAAGCATAGTATCATCAAACTTAAATAGCTTTTTAAATATAATATGTTCAAAGAAAAAATAGATTTCACTGTGAGTTGCATAAAGCAAGACTTTATCCAAAGACCAATAGAAAAAATCTATCAAATAAACAAGCAAAAGCATTTCATTTGTGAAATACAGTTTTAAACTTTTATACGTAAGCCCAGAATAATGTTATAGAAAATATCACACAATTGCTTCACCAAAATTATATATCATAACATGATGAATAGAAAAGAGCCAAAGAGGGGATAATTCACCTCAAATAGTAAATAACCCAAGCAACAAGTATTTCAAACCCATAGAAAGAGAAGTAGCTTTTAGATTTTTGATTTGAGGCAAACAAGCTGTTTGCCCTGAGACAGATACACATGTCACAATAAATCCAGAGTTAATAGAAGAGCCATAAATGACTCACATTGCAAATCACACAGGCTTCTTCAACTTAAACTATCAAAACAGCTTGCCTGGGGTATTTCACATACAATTCTATTCACATTTTGCTCCATTAATAACGACAGCACTTTCTGAAATTTGAGAATTCCCTCCTTAATCTTTACATGCAAGGGAAAGATGAACTATTTTCTTTCTATCTGTACCTAAAAATAAATAAGCCAAATTTTCTCTCACTATCTAAATAATCTCTCTCTATAAAACTTACAAAGGTTAATTTATCGTTTCAGTTATCATTAATAATTTCTGTGTCTTAAAACTGTTCTGTGTGACATATTTTTACACGTTCTCTGACAAGGACTTTGAAAGGAGAGTAGAACAGAATTCTTAGTATTATTTTAAAACACTGAAGTGGTGCAAGAGGCAAGGGAAGGAATTTTCTTAGAGGTCTTTGTCAGTCTTTAAAATTCTGATGAGCTTTAATACGAAAGTTATCAGATAATTTCTATTTAAGTAACTCATCTCTCTGATGACACTGAAAAATATTTTTACTGTTTGTTGTTGTTTTTTTTAAGTGAAAAAAAATCTTGCTAAAAAGACAGATATAGATAGCTATGCAAAATGTTAATATCTGTTAAAACTAGACGGTCGTCATATGAATATCTGACATTATTTTGAAATGTTTCATAATTTAAGAATAAAAATAGAAATAAATAAGAAAATACAATAACGGTAACTAATTTAAAAATTACTTGTGATTCCCCATTTGTTCCTACACAACCTTTAACACTAGTTATCTTCCATTTGCAGACTGTTTTTGTGGCTGCAATCTCATGCCTGCCCCTTTCTGAATAAGAGTTCTAGCTGTAGAGAGAAGTGCCTGCAGAAAGGGGACAATGACTATTTCTAAAAGGAACAATACCATGCTTTTCAAAGTAAATATTGTAGGTAAAACAAGAGCAAGCTGAAACTGTTTTATGACATGATAGCTTTTATTCCATGCTGAGTTTGGAATGTTATTTTGAATGCTGGTATTATTTTCTTTAAATGATTACTGAGAAACATTTTATTTCCTATAACTTCCATAAAGTAGAAATAGTGAAATAAATATATTTCTGAAATAAACTGAATATGAAAAAAAAGGAGCCATATCCAGTTTTGTTCATTACATGGTTTTTATAAGAACATTTATAGAGCGCCATGGGTTTCATTCACTTCAGGAGGAAATGACATATTCCTGGATTGTACAATTGCCATTAGGTATGCATATACTTACTAAATGCTAAATCAGTTTTCTGTAATTTTTCAGCTTTACCTGTTCAACCTCCATTTTCACTTATAAAACTATTTCTAAATGCTAGAAATATTTAAAGATTAACAAACTATCTCAAGATTCTGGAAAGCCTGTTCTTTTGTGTCTCTCTGAGCTATAAGAGGGTAGCCATTGAGGAGTTCTGAGCAGCCCCCTAAAGTCTAGCAATCCTTTCCTTACTCAAAAGGAATTGGACTGCTTCATTCAAGGAACGCACTTACTAGAGAAAGAGAGAAAAGTAGAGAAATGATGGGCTCCATTTTGAACCATTTTGAATAATGTAATGGCAAGCTATTTCTTTCCGAAAAAGAAAGTGCTAGTACAGCCTGTCTAGAGAATTCTTGTCGTCAGGTTAGCACACGAAAGTAGAATTATTTTCCAGGGGTACAAAATATGTCTTAGCCATCCCCTCGTTCTGGCTTTACAGTGGGTGCAATATATAATGTATTTAGGCTTTAGAATAAAGCGAATCTCCTGTTTTATTCCTCATTCTGCCTCTTAACTTGGATTAAACCCCAACATCTTTATTCCTTAATTTGTACACCAGGAAAAATATCAAAAATACCCACCTCATATGGTCATTGTAAAAATTAAACAATAATGTATATGAATGGATTGATAGAGTGGAAGGTATACTATCTCAGAGAGAGAGAGAGAGAGAGAGAGAGAGAGAGAGAGAGAGAGCGAGAGCGCGCGCCATTGCATTTCCTTCCCAGCCCTCCATAATGGTGCTGCTGCACACCTAATGTTAGGTACTGTATGGAACACATCAAAGACTTTCAGATGACTCTGGGCTGTTGTTTTTGAGGCTGAAAAAGTCAGTAATGTTTGGAACCACATCAAGGATTCCAATCCATTCCCACTCCCCATGCAATGAGTGACTAGTTAATGAAGGCCATGCCAGTATGCATGTTGGATACAAGCAAAAACAAGTTCATAGCCCAGGGAAGCTGGCACATTCCTTAAATCCCTGTCCAGCTAGGAGAAGAGAGCTGGGATCTAAGCAGATGCCCAACTGAGGCCCAAATTGTGAGTGTGGGATCCGTGTTAAAGGAAAACACATACAGTTTATCGTCATGGTCACTCCTCACCCTCCATGAAACTGTATGAAATGATGGCTGTCTGTCTGAAGGGAGACATGTTGACAGACCCAGTGTCCTGGGGTAGGGCGCATTTTTGTGGTTAGCATGTATTTTTTTAAAAATATATTTTATTGATTTTTTACAGAGAGGAAGGGAGAGGGATAGTTAGAAACATCCATGAGAGAGAAACATCCATCAGCTGCCTCCTGCACAGCCCCTACTGGGGATGTGCCCGCAACCAGGGTACATGCCCTTGACCGGAATCAAACCTGGGACTCTTCAGTCCACAGACCAATGCTCAAGCCACTGAGCCAAACTGGCCATGGCTTTAGCATGTATTTTTAATAGGATATTAAATATTTTAGAAAAGGATGTGTGAGAGGGTCCTTTTCCCCTGCTGGCTATTTTACAAATCTCATACCTGACGTTCGCATGAGTATAGTCCTAGTGTGAAACTCTATCACCAGAAAACCTTTCCCAAACCCGATCCTAACCTCCCTTCTTTTCTGCTCTGTTGCTTTGTTGCCTGTTCTCCCACAATTAAAAGACAAAACAACTCATAATATTTGCACTGCTCCTGCTCTGCTAGCCTTTTAGGGCCAAGCCCTGTGCCTTAGTTGTCTTTGTTTTGTCAGCCTGGCTCATTTCCAAATACACGGCAGGCCCTCTATAAATGCAAGAATGAATACCCTGACGCAGCACCTGCGTTTGTCAAATTTGGTATCCCATGTTAGGTGTCCCCTAAAAAAATGAAGAGAGACAGGAGGAGCGGGGGGAGAGAGAGAGAGAGAGAAAGAGAGAAAGCTGGGGTGTAAAGAATTTTTTTTAAAAAATACATGACTTCTCAGAGCCTTTAATACTCTAACGTGCATTGTATTTCCCAAACATATTTAACTATGGAACCCACTTTCACGGTTTTGAAGTTTAGTAGCACAGTTTGCAAAATTCAGCTCTAATCCCAATGAAAGCAATCCACACATTCAGCATCGATTCTTGAATGCCTTGTAAATTACAGTGTGTAATCCCTTTTCAACCAAACACCCGAAAGGTTTACAGGTACCAGCTCCTCAGCAATATTGAACACAATGGAATCCCAGCACAATGAAACAATTCGTGCCCGCCCCCTCCTTAGAGTGCATTGTAACAGGATTTCACCTGGGTTGGATCTGAATCTGACTACCGTCATCTTACCCAGAGTAAGCCAGCACGAAGAGCAAAGGAAGGAAAATGTTTGGCACAATGTTTTGTCAGACAATGGTGTCAGCGTAGCAAGCAGAGTAATTACAGCTCCGGTTCTAGACATGCACCGTGTACTTTCCAAAGAGCTTTCCCTCACCGTCCTGGGAAGACAGTTTGAATTGATGGCAGGCACATGAGAAAGGTGATTGTGTGGAACAAATCCCTGCAGGTGGGGAACTTCTATAGCACCTTTTCCTCCTGCTGCTTCTGCACTCCCTGCCTCTCCTCCCTTCCCTCAGCTGTCCTCTCTCCTCAGAACACTACATTTTTCACCTTCTGTTGTATCAGGGCTGGTAGATATTGCCAAATCAACACATTGGGTGCTGACTCAATAAAAGATAATATTAAAATACATTACAACTAGTATGGCACGGGCACTGGCCAACCAGAGCTGAGGGCTGCCAGGGCTCTGCAGTGAGCTCCAGAAAGCTCCCCCCTCTGTCAGGACATAACCCCAGTTAATTGCTGAATCAAAGGGCAGGGGGATGTCTGAAGTTAAGGGGCCGGGGTATGGGAGGGCACTGGGGGACCGGGGCGTAGGATAGTAGCTGCTTATTACTAGCACAGAACTATATTGATATTTTGCAAACCTGGTCATAGCAGTGCATGCCAGATGCTTGTCATCCCGTAAACCAAAAGGTCTCAAGTTCGATTCCTGGGCAAGGTTGTGGGTTCTGTTCCAGGTTGGAGTGCATACAAGAGGCAACCAATAGATATTTCTCTCTCACATCAGTGTTTCTTTCCTTCTCCCTCTCCCTTCCTCTCTCTCTCAAATCAATGAAAACATATCCTTGCGTGAGGATTTTTTTTTTAAAGCAGCTTCCGAAAGAATGATTATTCAGGCTGTCACATCATGTAATACTTTGGCTTCTATTTATTTTTTAAAGATGCCTCCTCATTTTTTGGAAGCTTCTTTGCTAAAGACTGTTCCTTAGCAAGTTTTATTGAATATTCAATTTATATGACCATGAAAATTGTGAAAAAAATTGTGTTTTAATATCTTTAATTTAAAAAGAAGATAACTACAGAAAATGGTCTCTCTCCTAATTGGTGTATAAAAATAAATTTGTTTGCGACCTGCTTTCTCCAAATTTATGAAAACATGATTATTGCTTATATAAAACATGATTCTGTAAAAATCTGTTTTTATCATCTGTTTTCCCTCTTTCCCCATACAGACCACTTTAGACCATTTCTTTAAACAGAATGGGAAACTTGACATGAAATAGAATAGGAAGTAAAAACAGGATGTAGAGGGAAAAGAGAAAATGGAAGCTTTTATGGGAATGGAAAAATATAAAGATAAAAATATGTGTATGTGTATACATTCATACAGGTTGTATAACAGACATGGTTTTCACTCTGGGGTAAATAGATGGATGTAAGAAGATAAGGAGAGGGAATAGTAGCAGCCGCAAGATGATTGTTATTTATAAACAACAAGGGTATAAACTTGTTCCCTGAATCCCAGAATCCATGGGGCTTGAGAAAGAACAACAACCACAAAAAGCTATCTGTGGGTTAAATATACAAGTGAGATAGTAGTACTTGTAGTATGTAAAACTTGCAAGTTATGAAAGAAATAAAATGATTTATTTATGTTGACCCTCACTTATCTCTTTTCTAATGCTAAATGCCATAGAGATGTCATTTTGACAATTGAAGATTTTGGTACCATGCATGCCCATAAGTGCTTGCTAATGAATTCTAGTTTAACAGAATGCTGAGTAAATGCACTTTTACTAGATAAACCAGCTTATATTGTAGTTTAAAAAAATAGATTATTATAATATATAATATTTTTCTTTATACACAAGATTGCTAACTTTTTGAAAACTTAAAAACTTTGGTAGGTATCGCCTGGAAAATGGGTTTCAAACATGATTTGATTGGATTCATAAATTTAAAGTGAGCTATAATGGAACCTAGAGATATTGGGGGGAGATTTCTAGTTTTAAGAATAACAAGGCCCCACTGGCATGGCGCAGTGGTTGAGCATCAATCTATGAACCAGAAGGTCATGGTTTGATTCTCAGTCAGGGCACATGCCTAGGCTGGGAGCTCAATCCCCAGTGGGGGGCATGCAGGAGGCAGCCAATCAGTGATTCTCTTTCACCATTGATGCTTCTATCTCTCTCTCCTCTCCCTTCCTCTCTGAAATCAATAAAAATGTTTTTAAAAAAGGAATAACAACAGGGACACAGGGAAGAAAGGCAAAGCACTGGGCTGAAAGTCTCTCTACTTTTTATTTTCTTATATTCAAGCTCTCCAAGTTGATATGTGCTCATCTGATTGTGTATAAATGCCCAGCATGCTTCCAAGAGAATTTAAGGAGAAAACTGGACATATTGATTAGATTAGATTAGATGCATTTTCTAAAAGAACTATTTCCTGTCTTGGCTTATAGTCAAAAGTTGTGAAGAGAAAGGATGAGAGCCTTTGAAATGAAATCTGCCTAAACAAATTAGTTCTAAATTTCTCATTTTAAGGGCATCTGAGCAATGACAAGTGATAGTAATTATTGATACATAATGAGTATTAGTGATGTTTTGTATTTTAAAAAAATCTTGGAATTAATGTTAAAACTTTGCTCAAACTAGATTAAATCACTGACTTAATATTAGTTAACTAAGTCTTAATACATTCTGTACTTGTTAAGTATTGTGTCTTTGGCGTTTAGGAAAAGTATAGCTTGCTAAAGTAGTATGATGTCATTCTTTTTCTCTACTGGTATACAAGAAACTTACAGTTTTCTAACCTAAGTGCCTTCTCAGAAATATGTTTTTATATTCTTTTCACACTTTGCCTTGTCAGCTATTTTAAATAAAATCTATTAAGACACATTTACAATGCAAGTTCAATGTTAAAGAGCCATAATCCTGTAATAATGAAAATTGGAGAGGGAATGGGCCCAAACAGGCTAACACCAGAGACTTACCAAATAGGATTTCTCTGTATAGAGAATATCATTCACCTCCACTTCCTCATTTATTTAAATCTTCTAGAAATTATCTTGAATTCTGAGAGCTCTCTTAGCTGGGATCTTTTTCATTTTCTTTTCTGCTGTTCAGGTATAATTTTCATCAAATACAATCACAATATATCCCTTCATATTTGCACATCATGCATTCATTCTTCTCCTGCTGTCATTTTTGGAGAAATAAACATTTTGCTGATATGTAATGAGGGAATGTGAGGATTGCCTAGCTTTTCAATGATAAAGTAAAGCCGAAACCGGTTTGGCTCAGTGGATAGAGTGTCAGCCTGCGGACTGAAGGGTCCCGGGTTTGATTCTGGTCAAGGGCATGTACCTGGGTTGCGGGCACATCCCCAGTAGGAGATGTGCAGGAGGCAGCTGATTGATGTTTCTCTCTCATCGATGTTTCTAACTCTCTATCTCTCTCCCTTCCTCTCTGTAAAAAATCAGTAAAATATATTTTTAAAAAAATGATAAAGTAAAAGAATGGAAGAAAACCCAAGTAATGAACTGGGAAATGGGACTTGGAAGCACAGCTGCTTATATAGTATTGCATTTCACACAATGGTGTTCAGTATTTATCTCCTTACCACCAACAACACTTAAGCCACTGCTCCCCCCAAAATCTGGAACATAAAATTTTTTCCTTCAGAAAGTAGGAAATTAAAAAGGCAGGAGCTGCCTTGGCCGGTTTGTCTCAGTGGATAGAGCATCAGCCTGTGGACTGAAAGGTCCCGGGTTCAATTCCAGTCAAGGGCATGTGCTTTGGTTGCAGACTCAATCCCCAGCCCTGGTCGGGATGCATGCAGGAGGCAACCAATTGATGTGTCTCTCTCACATCAATGTTTCTCTCTGCTTGTCTCTCCCCTGTCCTTTCCACTATCTCTCTCTTAAAAAGAAAAAAGGCAGCAACTAGCACAGTGCTACCACCAACAGAGGTGGAATTATTCCCCAGAACATGAGAGGGGGTGGTCAGGGCCAGAGGGGTAAACTTTGCTTATGCCATACATAAGGCAAAAGCCAAAGGAAAAGGAAACAGATGAAACATCACGGAAAGCAGAATGGAGGAAAATGGAAAGAGAGTGCAACTGGTAAACCAAAAGGAACCCCAGAGATGAGAACAATCCGTTAGTAATTAACTAGTCACTGGTCGTTGAATATGAGGCTTGTCCTGCACTAGACACTGGTTAAGAATATGGGACTATAAGCTAGGATCTCTCAATAACTTCATTTCTAGGTGGTAAACACATGTAACCTAGATATAAACAATGGTTGACAGTGTTTTATGTTCAAGGTCTTAGGAGTTAGAGGACTTCAGAGAAGTGAGCAATCAAAGAAGACTGGCGACCTTTGGGAGCAGGCTAGATTTCCACTTGGCTTTGTCCCCAGACACTTATCTCGGTCAATAGTGATTGTCCTCATTTTGCAATCTGGGCTCTTGTCACCACAGCCAACTACACAAAAAGGGATTTCTCTGGAATAACTTAAATTTTAGGGGGTTATTTCAGAGAGAAAAATCAGTAACAGTTAGAAAAATTTGTAACAGTGAGATGCCTAGCTGTTACAAAATTCTCTTTTAATTTCTTTTATAACTTTTCTCTTTAGCCACCATATAAGGAAAAAATACAGAGAGAAATGCTTTGAATACAAAATATACCACAGTACAAACTATTTGCTAATGAATTTGGTTCACTTAGCTCTTTGGAATAGAAGCAGAGAAAAACTGAACTGAGAGAAATCATAGGAATAATTTTATTTGATATTCTCATGGTACAGATGAGGAAATCAGTCCATTGAATGATATGCTTCACATATTAATAACCTACAACTTAGGAAATTTTAGGTTATGTGATAGCAGAAAGTGCCTGACTTGGAGCCAGATAGCCCTGAACTGGAATTCTGTTTGGCTAAGCTACAATTAGCTGTAAGATCTTGTCAAGGTCATTTATTTAGTCATCAGATGGCTATTGGGCACTTACTATATAACTCAGCTACTCTTTTAGGTGCTGGGGATAAGAAGCAAGCAACTTACATTCTAGTTAAGGGAGGATAATAATAGAGAGGTAACTAAACATTTACGATGTCTACTGTGATAAATTTAAGAAGAAAAATAAGGCTAGATTAGGGGTCAGAGAATGACACAGTTTATAGAGTATTAGGAGAGGTCTGTCTGATAATAGGAGCTAATGTTTACAGCATTCTCAGTATGTGCTGAGTGCTTTGCATATAATGGTCATAAATTCTCACATTTTGCTGTGAAGTTGGCCCTATTAATATTGCCCATTTACAGATGAGGAAAAGAAAACCCATGAAGTTAAGTAACCCAAGGTTATCCAGCTAGTAAGTAACAGGGCCAGACTTTTAACCCAGTTTGTCGCTAGAGTGTGTGCTAACCACTGCTCATGCTGCCTTTTCAATAGGGTAACAATAGAGCAGCAAGATCTCTCAACTACAATTTTCCTGCCTATCTTGGACGTGTTTGAGAACTATAAGATGTAGTATTTACTTGAAGCTTAGCCCTGTGTCTGTCACAAAGCAGGTTTGATAAGTCAGAATTCCTTGGCTGCAATTTGCAGAAACCCAGCTAAAGGTATCTTGAGAAAAAGAAAGAATGTTTTGTTGCGTGTAAGCCGATTGCATGGGCGGGGGTAGAAGGGACCTCAGGGATAACTGAGGTCAAGGACTCAAATGCTCAAATGGAGACTTTCTCCTTCCCTCTCCTCTGTCTCTGCCTGTGGGTTGACTTTATTCTTTCCTACTGTCGGATGACTTTCTCCTTGTGATGGGAAGTATGGCTGCAGGTTATAGATTTCAATAGCTAACTAATGACCACTTGCCATAATCTGCACTCACAACAAGCAAGCCTCACAACAACTCTGTGCAACCATTATGCTCATTTTCAGATGTGGAAATTGAGGCATGGATAGATATTTAAGTGGCTTATTCGAAGCCACTGGCTGGAAAGGGACACAAACATAGGCAGTGCCCTAAGTCAACATGTTCTGCCTCGACTGAGTTTTAACATTAAACTGAGAGAAGAAAACAAAGGCAGGTATGTATTGGGGGCAGAATTTATGTCACCAGTTTCAACCACACTATTCACAGACTCAAAACCTTTGACGCCATGTGGGTTATTGCCACATACATAGCGGGCCTCCTGTTCCCTGCCCCTTCTGCCCCACTATAGGACTCTTCCGGCTCTGCATTTGTTGTTGATCTTCACTCTTGGTACCTCTGCTGGATCCCTGCTTACTGACTATGAATAATTCTTTCTACCTTTGAGTCTTGTGCCTCGAAAAATCAGAATTGACTAAGGCTTCTTATGTGCAGTACCAATCAATGTGTTTCACATTTTACTCTCAAGTAGTTTAATACTGCATAGTAGACGTAAATGGAATCAACTTCCCGACCTGGAAGGATGGGGAGCTGGACTAAATGTGCAGTGAAGACATCTGGGAATGGTTGGGACCAGTTATATCCAAAGAGCTGGGTTGCTTACATCCAGGGAATCTTATTTGAGGCTTGCACAACAGGTTTAGTTCTCTGTTTATGAAGCTTCATCTTGAACTGCCTTCAATTCTGCATTTGTGAAAATGTGAACAGTAGTCCAACTTGGCAAAGTACTTTTGCAACAGAACAGCCCACAAAGGTTCAGAAATAGGTGTTGGCAAGAAAGATCATTCAATTGATTCTTGCAGGAATTCTGCGGAAGTGGAGGCCACATCTCAGGCTGGAAAGCTTCCCTTACTTTGTGACTGCGAGGCATGGAACACTCCTAATTTAAAATTATTTATTACTCGTTCAGTTCAACCTAATAGTCTACAACACTGAGTTTGGTTTTCCTCATAACATAAACTGTCAAAATGTATTTTTATGAGAGTCATAAATATTAATGGACTACACAGAAATATTTTTTAAGTAGCTGACTGAATAAACAATTAAGTATAATGTAACTCCTCTAATGATGATCAATAATACAAACGCTCATGTCTCATTGTTGGTGATGCACCTATAAATCAAGAACAGACCAGGCAATCCAGAGGGTAGCACGCAGGCAGTATATTAAGGGAAGCTGGCTGATCATGGAGGGCCCTTCAGGGATCTAATCCAGCCTGAGCTCCTTAGAGTAGAGATGTTGTGTTGTTCATTTCTATATTCCAAGTGCTGATCACAGCACCTATCACAAGGTAGGTTGCTCTGAATGGCTTGTTGAATGACTTGCTTCTGTTGAGACACAGTAAGGAAATACGACAGTAAAAGGAAGGTGGTCCAAGTTCAAAGGGAGAGAACCAGAATTGAAAGTGAGAAGGCAAAGCTAAAGGGATGGGAAATAGACTTGAGGTTTGTGGTGTAGACACCATAAGAGAGCTGCAGAAGCCAGGCGGGAGTTGTGGAGTACCTTGGCTTAGAAGGCCAAAATGTTCCTCTGCAGAAGCCAGTGGTGGAGGCTGGCTTGGAAGGGGCCTATGCAACTAGGTCAAGACAGGAGGTTGTTTGTTTGGGTGTTTGTTTTTACCAGCCGTACAGGTGGATTTCAAATAACTTTTTATAGAAAGAACATAGGACATCCTGTATCTCGATCCACAGCAGGACCAGTTTTTCACCTGGAGCTAGTCCCCGTCAGGATGGCGAGGATGACTGATGATGTGGCACATCTGACATTTACAGAGCACTTATTATACGTCTGATAGCACTCAGTGTCATTTAACTCTCTTATTATTTCCTTTAACTCTTCCAAAAACTCTATGAGAAAGACACTATTCATATTTCTATTCTACATATAATGAAACTAAGGCACAAAGAGATGAACTCGTTCAAGGTTGGTCACCTAGTAACTAATGAACCTGGGCAGTCTGATTCCAGAGTCCATGCTCTTAGCCCGTATGCTATGATTTTTCATTTAAGCTCAGATCCAGGTGGGATCTAAGGGTGCTGTTGGTGACTTAGGCTGAGTTCCCAGAATGCTTGAGGTAGTCCCAGCGCAAGCAGGTCCTGATCCCACTTCACTGTGATTCCAAAACCTTCCCGACATTTGCTTTGTCTGTAGAAGCAAGTTTCCTTATACTCCTTCATCATTATCAGGATAAAATTAATTTAATAATTATGAAAAACTAATGACAAAATTGGGGATGACATGGGAAATCTGAATATGGAGTGGATATAACATGATAAAAACGATTGTTAAATTTTTTAGTAGTGATAATAGTATGTAAGAACATACTTTTAAAAAAATACATATCTTTATTGATTTCAGAGAGGAAGGGAGAGGGAGAGAGAGACATCAATGATGAGAGAGAGTCATTGATTGGCTGCCTCCTGCATGCTCCACACTGGGGATTGAGCCCGCAACCCAGGCATATGGCTTGACCTCCTGGTTCATAGGTTGATGCCCAACCACTGAGCCATGCTGGCTGGGCCAAGAACATACTTTTAAATTTTAAGCACGCATATTGAAACATTTAGAGTCTAAAGGTCATGATATCAGGGCTTACTTTAAAATAATTGAGCAAAAAAATATAGTAAAATGATCATTATTAAGGGTAAGTGATTGACATGTAGGACTTCATTATGATATTCTCTCTACTTTGTAGTATATTACATTTTTTTACAATAAAGTTCAAATACATGTAATATTACATTTCCCAATTCAGATACTATTATACTTTCCCAATTCTTATAGTACTGGAGAGCACACAGTGTCAAGATATACAGACTATAATTGCATCTACTTACAGACCGTTGTTAGAATTCAGGAAATAATGTGTACCAGTCACTCAGCTCATTGCCAGAAACATTATCAGCGCCCAGAAAGCATGAAATATTTTTAGCAGTCGTCAAACTTCAAAAAACGGTGTTCTATTTCATGAGGAGTCTCCACACCGAAAAACTCACCACTTAGTAAGGCGAAGCCGGGCCGTGCGGCTCAGTTTTCACCTGCCACACCTCAGAGACATCCTGTGTCTTTCCAACCAAGTGGAAGTTGCCGTTTATTTTCCCCACAACAACATTTATTCCTTTGAGTAGAGAGTGAAAAGACCATTGGACAGTTTTGAGCTGTGAATAAGCAAATACGAAAGAGGTGATAAAAGCTGGGTTGGTTGAGCAGGCCTTGCTCATTCCAGAATAACGACACAGTTTGGGTTAGCGATAGGGAAGGCACAGGAAGCAGTGGCACTGACATTTCAACCCATTCCTGTAGCCATGTCCATGAATGCCCAGACTCCTGGCTTCAGGGGACTGCCCTCTCTCTCTGGAGGATGTGATTTCAGAGGTTGCCTTTAAGTCAATTGAAAAGGACCCTGATGAGAAAGCCTGCCTTTCGCACCCCCGCCCCTCCTCCGTGAATCTAAATGCAGGGCTTTCATCTTCTATCTCCCCGCTTAGTTCTGTGATGCCCTGTGAGGTTGCTTTGATTTGGTTTCTCTGGGAGGCCTGCCAGCACCGTCCTCACAGAAGGTTCGAAATGATTGAGATCAAACGTTCTGAGACAGGGCTACATTTCCTTTTCTGACCCACGCTTTTCTTTGTTTAGCTCCATGCCCTGTTTTGTCTTAAATCTTCTCTTCCTTGTGCATAGAGCCCCTACAGCCAAAGAAATTTCTAGGTCATGGAATCATATACTTTTAAGTGGTCCTAAGAGTCATCAAATCTAACTACCTAAAATAGGAATCTGCTTTACAACAACCCCAACCCATGCTAATATTCAAATATGACTGGCACACACTTCACAGAAAAGAGTTCATTACCACACAGGATGCTGATTTAATTTTAATTTAGCTTTTAGAAAGTTCTTCCTTCAGATTTTTAGGAGTGTAACTAGCCTTAGTTCTAACTCATGGAGTTGCACAGAATAGCTATGTGATAGGAAGCTATCATAATCCATCCTCTCCTGCTTGTCTTCTCTTTTTTCAGGTTAAAAATCTCTTTTCTAAGCATTAAGGGGAAATTAGGACATGAAAGTAGAGGGTAGCCATAAAGACATGCAGACAGCCCTAGCCGGTTTGGCTCAGTGGATAGAGCGACGGCTTGAGGACTGAAGGACCCAAGTTCAATTCCGGTGAAGGGCACATGCCCGGGTTGTGGGCTCGATCCCCAGTAGGGGACGTGCAGGAGGCAGCTGATCAATGATTCTCTCTCATCATTGATTCTATTCATTGATGTTTCTATCTCTCTCTCCCTCTCTCTTCCTCTCTGAAATCAATAAAAATATATTAAAAAACAACAACCATACAGACAGATGGGCTTTACATCATTCATTATTTCATTCATTCATTCATTCATTCACTCAACAAATAGCCCAAAGTGTGGTCCAGGCACTGGCCTACATTCTTGGCATACATTGTTCTATATGTGGAATGTTTGTGTTCTCCCCAAATCCACATGTTGAAATCCTACCCCCAGTGTTGATGGTATTAGGAGGTGAGACCTTGGGGGAGTGATTAGGTCATGAGGGTGGAGTCCTTAAGAATGGAGTGGTGCCCTTATACAAGGACCCCAGAGAGGCCCCTCGTCCCTTTGGGCATGTGAGGACACAGCAAGGAGACTGGCCATCTACAAACCAGGAAGAGGTTCTCAGCAGACAATAAATCTGCCAGTAACTTGACCTTGGACTTCCCAGCCTCTGTAGCCAAAAGAAATAAATTTCTGTTGTTTATAAGCTGCTCAGTCTATGGCATATTCTTATAGCAGCCCAAGCAGACCAAGGCACATACTATGACACACAACACTCTCCTCACAGAGTGTACCATCCGGCAAGGAATACGGACGAAAGGTAATTAACCCAAGACAACTGCAGGCTAAAATAAGAGTGTACAATAGGGGTACTATTTCTAGGTGGGTGGTTTGAGTGTATTCTTGGGGAAAGAGCTTGTTGATCTGAGACCTAAAAAAAGGTAGGAATTGGCCAGGCAAGAAAGTGTGTTTGTGGAGGAGACAGGGTGGGAGGGGGGAGTGGGGAGCAGAGGCATTCTAGGCAGCAGTTCTGAAGTGGGGAGGAACTTGATACATTCAAGGGACTGAAATGTGTGACTAGAACTTAGTGAACAAAGAGGAGAATCTTAACAGATGAGGTAGGGTCTTCTAGAGCTTGGGACTTTGTCCTGAGAATAATAAGCAAGCAGGGGGGAATTTTAAGCTGAGAAGTCATAGGGTTTCCAGACGTTTTACCATTGTGGCCACCCTCTTCTGGACAGACTCTAATTATTTAGCATTCTGCTTCAGATGTGGTGCGCAGTGCTGACCACGCGCTCCAGACAGGGTCTGGCAGGTCCAGAGCGGGCTGGGCCACTGCCTTCTTTGTTCGGGACATCGGACTGATGCATCCCAGCAGCGCAGTTGCATGGGAGGTCACTGTGGCGTAGTGTTGTGTAGACCCTGTGGTCAACTAAAACAGCACCTAATTTGGGTTGGATTGTTGACCTCGGATGGACTGCAAGGGAACCGCAGGTAAAATTGAGATGGCCAGATGGAATTCCTCTTCTCTTTCTGTGTCATATTCAGCCTCTGGGATTAGAGAGTTTTGCTTTTGTTCTGTTTTTTTTTTTTTCTCCTTTCTTCTATATATTTTTCTAATTATAACAGTAAACTTATAAAATACAGGAAAAAAATAGCAAAACACAGAGAAATAGTTTAAATAAACAGAGATAGTTGCTATCACCTTGTTTACATCTTTCTCCAAGAGTCATTTTCTATACCTGAGACCACACTGTCCTGTAATACTGCAGCCTGCTTTCCCCCATTATTATCAAGTCATAAGAATGTATTTTCATTAAATGGTCTAAAATGTGCTTCTTGTTTGAGGACGTTTATGGTTTCTGGTTTTTACTTATAAAAGTGTATTTTTACATTTAAATATTTGCTTGCATTTCAGAATATTTCCTCAGAGTGGAACCCCAGAAGCGTAGCCAGAGCTTCTTTGATACATAATTACAAATTGCTTTCCAAAACGGTTGACTAAATTCATACTTCTAACGGCACTGTACATTCTAAAAATAAATTAATTAGCCATACTGGTTAATAGAGGAAAGTAGAATGGCATTCTTGTTTGTTTTCATTTCTAATTACTAGCGATGTTAAAGATTTGTAAATGGTTCATAAGCCACGTGTATTCCTTTTGTGTCAACTGAGCTATCTTTTTCCTGTGCATAGTGGTCTTACTTTAAATTTACCATAAATTTACAGAAACTTTTCATAAGTTAGGATTTTAACCTTGAGTTTGTCATAACTCTTACAAGTATTCATCCCAATCTACTTGAAACTCTTAATTTGCTTGTGATTTTAAAAACACAGATAAATAAAAACGACTGCTCCTACCTGCACACATAGCATGCGAGTGCCACTGTAGCCAGAAGGAGCCTTCTTCCCCCACTGACTTCTTCAGTTTGACAAGAGTTTTAAAATAAAATAAAAAGAAGCTTTCCCTGGCTTCACCCTAAATAAATCTTATGTAAATATTTTCAAATATAGTTAAAAATAAGTCAAGAAAAGCCAGAAAGTCTTATTTCTCTAATAAAATACAGGACTTCAAAATGTAATTGACGGTATGCATTGGGGCCTGCAAGACTGAATTCTGAGATTTGCCTAATATTTTGTAGTGAGTGTTTCATTAAACAGAATAAATGAATAATATTAATATAATTCTTTCTTCTCTGATAGATGGTAATGATATTAACTTATTTGTTATAACTTTTGTTTAAATTCTATCAAATGATATTAACTTAGTATTTGTTATGACTTTTTGTTTAAATTCTAATATTAACACAGTTCTCCTTCAAAAGGACTTTGGGATCAAAAAGTCCTGAGCCTCTTTGCTCATCTATAAGATGGAGTTAATGAAAGCTCTTCTTGCACTGCTTCTGTCGGGGGACTATATACCGCAGCATAAGTAAGTATGGAGCCCAGAGCTGGGAGATGCAGGTTTATGCTGCAGGTCTCCCCTCTGCTGCTCACTCCTGTCTCAGACGAGGAAAGACCCTGTGGTTCCTGAGGAAGAGCCTGTGTGCATCTGAGTGCAGGCATCCTACACTGGCATCAACCCCTATAGCATGTCAGGCTAATATATGAATGGAAAAATAAGTGAAGCTGAATTTTGCATATTATTCATTTATTCAACAAATATTCTTTATTCCCCTTTAAAAAATATATCTTATTGATTTTAGAGAGGAAGGAGAGGGAGAGAGAGAGAGAAACGTCAATGATAAGACAGAATCATTCATCAGCTGCCTCCTGCGCGCTCTCTACTGGGGATTGAGCCCACAACCCAGGCATGTGCCCTGACCAGGAATTGAACCAGGACCTCCTGGTTCATAGGTTGACACTTAACCACTGAGTCATACCAGCAGGGCCAGCAAACATTCTTGAGAATCAAATGTGTGGCTAGTATGGTGTAAGGTGTTGATCATACAGAGAATAATAAATCTCTCTTTCTGCATTGATAAAACAGCATTAGAACCCCTTGAGTAAACTTGTCAGCCTAATTTGACTTGCCTGCTCTGCTGCTCCAATCCTAAATTTCCCTGGAAACAAGGAATAATCTCCCTAACCACCTGACACTGAGGTATGGGTGACATCAACTCTACAAATGTGCATGTAGCAATCCAGAAGAATCAGAGAAAAGAATGTACTATTGAGTCAACTAAGTCTAGAGACAGGGGTTGCTACAGGGTACCACCATACCATTTAAAGCCAGAAGAAATGGTTTATATGTGATGCTGATGAAATATTCCAAAAAAGAAAACTCAAATAAGAGTAAGCCAATTAATCCCAGAGGAATTTCTGATTTATCCACTATGCACAGGGCATATTCTGATCACTTAACTCTGGGAAATAGTCAAGTTTCTTGGAACAACACTGCTTTTACTAGTCAGTAAAATGAACATTTATGAATTTTTTTAATGGTCTTATGATTCACATTTTTTTGGTATAATTATTTTCTTATTTTTAAGATGTTATTGTTAAGCCTTTGCGAAACTGAGAAATTTAATTTTAGGAAAGAATGGTAAAAGGGGATTCTCTCTCACCTACCTGATTTGTTTTACTTATCAGCATAGGAACTTATGTTTTATAATCTACAAAATGTCAATTGCCAATATGGAAGTCACTTAATCTTTTTTAAAAAGGCAATTATTTTCTTAAACTGGGAGGGACTCTAACTTGAAGAATATTTGTAAGAGAAAATGTGAGCTGATCCTCATTTCTTTCAACGTGGGCACTCCTAATCTTTCTCCAGAACAAATTTGAGATTACTTTTGTTCATTATTTCCAAAAGTAGACCTGACTCAGACACATTAAATAATTTCAACTGGAGGCTCTTTGCTCCTGAAAAAAAACCATCCTCTTTAATATCAGGTGAGTATTTGGAGCTTCCAAATGATATTCCTATTCAATTACAAACTACAGCTAAGGTGAACCATAGAGCCCTAGCTGGTTTGGCTCAGTGGATAGAGCATTGGCCTGCAGGACTGAAGGGTCCCGGGTCTGATTCCAGTCAAGGGCATGTACCTCAGTTGCAGGCTCCTCCCTGGCCCGGATCCTGGTCAGGGCAAGTGCAGGAGGCAACCAATCAATGTGTTTCTCTCACATCGATATTTCTCTCAGTCTTTCCCTCTCTCTTCCACTCTCACTAAAAATCAATGGAAAAAATATCCTTGGGTGAGGATTTAAAAAATAAATAAGTTAAGAGAACAGTGGGATAGTACTTTAGTTACCATCACGGTTCACACTCTCAGGTTCTCCTCTCTCTCACCCAGTGATGTGCATGACTTTCTGGGAACTGTTTGCATAGTGTGGTGGGTAGACCATCACTGGGAAAAGTCACCTGCCCAGTTCACAAGTCTTGTATATGTAGGAGGTCAGGCAGAGTAGGAAAATAAAAAAGAAAGGAAAGAAAGGGAAGAGAGAAAGGAAAGTATAAAAAGAAAAGAAAAGGGGAAATATCTTAGGGTACTATAGATGTGTTTGAATTAACTTGGATATTTTCTGAATCTTCTTTCTGTAGTCCATCACTGCCCTAAAAACTTTATTTTTTCTCAAGGCCAGGTGATGGGGAATTTAAAAATAAAAGTGGAAAGTGATAGAAATCTCTTGTTCTGACACCTTCCTGGCATAGGCAATCCGCACCCATCAGGAGCACTTGCTGGATCACTGTTGCTCTATAAGTAAAAGCCAAAGTAAACACTTGCACCAATAGTATCACCATCAGCACTGGCTGCATCTTTAAGGCAAAATCCACTCCTGAGATTGTGCAATGAGGCAGGAATTATTATCCTTTCCCACCCCTGCCCTTTCTCATCACTCATACGCCTTCCAACATACACACATGTCCAGAGGCACATATACTTGACTTAGCCTTATAATATATAAATAGAATTGCTGGATCCAGTCAGAATTTAGCTCAGTTTCTATATCTAAGGTGGTGGTGGTGGTGGTGGGGGGTTATTCCAAATAGTCTAGAAAGGATCCTATGAAATTTGAAACTGATTTTGACATCTACTAAAGTATAGCGGTAATATGATTCACATATATATTTTGCTTGCTATAATTTATTAAATACTTATTTTGATCTTTCTCCCTTTGTTCCCTTCATTTTCAGCTCATTATGAAAAGTATTAAAAGGAGTGCCAACTATTTCTCTCTTTAATTCACATCTTCTTTCCCTGACAATTTAATTAATGATACTGACAGGTGATTTTAAGAGTAAAGAGCAAAAATACAGTGAAGACTAGGAGAGTTGAAAAAGGTGGGAGGAACTACATTTAAAAAAATTAAAGCAGCCCACATTATTTACCTGACATCTGATGAGGACACCGCCCATAGTATTCAGAGCACTGCTTTTTGTTTTGTTTTGCAGAAGGTGATAGGAAGAGATATCTAAGAACATTTTTGACCTAATGAATTATATCTTGGCTTTCTTACTATGTCATCATCTATAATAATAAAAGTGTAATATGCTAATTAGACCGGACATCCTTCCAGATGACCTTCTGGACGAAGCCACAGCAGTGAAGGCTGAGGCAGATGCATGAATTTCATGCATCGGGCCTCTAGTACTTTCTATAATGCACCAAGTAAACCAGAAATACATTTTATTAATTTAGTATGAAAGTGAGAGAGAGAGAGAAAGAGAGACAGGGAGGGAAAGGGAGAGGGAGGAAGAGAGAGAGAGAGAGAGAATGAATATCATCAGAAAAGGCTGCTTTGAGGATGAGGGGATTAAGAAGTGCAAAGTGGCAGTTACAGAACAGTGACAGGGATGTAAAGTGCAGCATAGGGAATAGAGTCAACAACATTGTAATAGCCATGCATGGTGCCAGGTGGGTCCTGGAAATATCCGGGGGAACAGTTAGTAAAGTATATGAGTGTCTCACACTATACTGCACACCTAAAACTAATACAAAATGATAGTGAACGCAAACCGTAACTAAAATATAAAATGTAAAGAAAAGAAAAGACTGCCTTTGCAGCGCTGTGATAGCAGAGAGGGGAAAACTGTACTTGGACTCAGTTTTGCTGTTGAGCTGTTGGGGCACCGGGAGTCCATGGCAACGTATTAAACAGTAGGAAACAGAACGTGAAAGGAAAGTAGGGTCTCCTTTTGATAGAATTATATCAGCACACTTGTGTTTTTTACATTTTTTTGCTACTATAAGTTAGTTTATACTGGGTTCTCACATTCATTAATTCCTCCTGTATTTGCCATGTCCTGGACTACATTTCCAACTGGATACGGAGTGAGACCGGCCAACCCAACAATCTGCAGCTTCTTCGTGGACAGTGGACAATTAAATGTGCTCCCATAGGCTTAAAACACACTGACTGCGTCTCTGTGCTCTAGATTCTGGAGGAAGCAGCTAGGTTCACATTGTTCTCTACAACTGTGTCTCTGTCTGTTGCTGGTGCTCTGACTTTTGATGTGTGTGTGTGTGTATGTGGTTTCAGTTGCTGCTATCTTAAAAGGGTCTCCGCTATGCCTGAGGAATGAGATAATAGTTTTTAGCCCGGGCTGGCAGCTCAGTGGTTAGAGCATTGGCCCTGGCACCAGAGGGTTGAGAGTTTGATTCAGGTCAAGGGTACATACCTGGGTTGCAGGTTTGATACCTGGGCCCAGTTGGGGTGCATGCAGGAGGCAACCAATGGATGTGTCTCTCTCACATGGATGTTTCTCTCTCTCTCTCTCTCTCTCTCTCTCTTCCCCCCCTTCCTTCCACTCTCTCTAAAAACCAATGGGAAAAATATCCTCAGGTGAGGATTAACAACAACAACAAAAGAATTGCTTTTAGTTAAGGGTAACTATAGACCAGTTGCCAACAACCGTCAGTGCATTTTGAAAGGTTAGGTTTTACCAAAAATACCCTGAATACTGGACATTACCAGCGGCCTATACATGTAAGTAGAACTGTGAGTGCCATTAAAGCATAATAAAACCTTTAGGAAAAGCTCTTCTGTTGCATTTATTTTTCATTCGGTTTGAGGGTAGCTCCACTTTGTTTTATAATCGTAAGTCTTTCTTAACCAACCTAGTCTTGCTCTCCTTAAGTTTCCCTGCCCCCGTTGCCATGGTGTGCCTTGGAGCCTGAAGCAGGAAGACAACCTCTAGAGATGTGAGATAAAAGGAACATTCTTCTGTGTACAGGCACAAGTACATTTAAAAAAATTTGAACAAGTCCACAAAATCTGAGCCACAATTGAATAAAGAAAAGAACAACATGCACAGAACAAAGGAGTAAAAATCCATTACATACAATATACATACACGCATGGTTGGGTGTCTGGGGGTCCTTTGGTTAGCTCTTTACCATGAAAATTATGTTGGCAGTGTGTGTGTGTGTGTATGTGTGTGTACGTGTGTGAAAATGACTTCATACTACAGATCTGATATTTGTAATGTCAAATGTTAGAATTTGTACATAGTACATTGTATGCAGTTGAAACAAAAACAGTATGTAATTCTATACAGAGAACTTATAAATCCCCTCCCTAATTTTATAGACATTGTAACAGAAATGATAATGATTGAGTCATTACAACTGAAAGTTGATTTCTGTGTAAAAGCTCTAGATACACCTGCTCTGCTGCTGACAGGATAAAATAATGGTCAAGAATTCAAACTCTGGATCTGGATTGTCAGGGTTCAAATCCTGGCTCTGCCCTTGCTCATGACCTTGAGCAAGGGGATCAACCCCTTTTCTTGTGTGTAGAAAGGCCATGCCAGAGGCACCTATTTCACAGGTTTGTTGTGAGACTTAAATGGTGGAAACTCTGCATGTTACATAGAAGTATTTCATGAATGTTAGCTATTATTAGGGAAGCAATTCTGCAGAACTTGGGAACTCAGCCTGAACATTGTTCTTGGGGGGGGGTGGGTGGTGGTCAATAGCTGCGTATTACTGCATATTCTACTGTTATTACAGAAACCACTTAAAGGCTGCTGGCTGAGGAGGTTAGCCTTGTAGAGTTGGATCCTGCATGTGCGGCTGCCCCAGATCTGGGTTATCGCTTCCCTGACTTGCCTGGCTCTCCAGTTTTTGCGGATCTGCTTCCTCACTTTTAACTTGGAATTTTAACCACATACATTGATTAGCTCTTTGGCAACTGCATCCTCCTTTTTTTGTCTGTCTGCCACAGTGATGATTTCCAGTTCTCCTGTCCTTTATTTAGCTCTTAAGATGACTCCAATAGCTCTGCATACACTGGCCTTTAATGCCTATTTTGCCTCCTCCGGTCTTGCCTCCACTTCCTCCAGCTCCTAGCTTCAGACAGAACAGAAAGAGGCCCCACAAAGACATTGGTTTTAGCAGCTTAATCTTTAAACACAAGAAGAGGCTCTCCTGGGTTTACGAGGCCACGGAACGCAGCAGTGGTTCACGTTTAGTGCAGAATCATTTGGGAGGTGTTTAAAATGCAGATTTCAGAACCCTGTTCCCAGACATGATTCTGAATTCTTATAGCAACAAGTTAGGGAGCCAATGATATGTTTTTGTCACTATCTTACCTTTCAGAAGACAGAAAAAGGCCCAGACTTTCCCAAAGTTACTCTTCTTTATTTCGTTTTAAAAGAATGATCTGTTTACCCTTTTAGAATTTCAAAATGATCACTTACCTCTTTAGATTATTATGCAGTCAGAAGATTTGGGATAAAAACGAAACAAATTCTCTAAGCATTTACTGTTGAGTCAATTCTCTCCAATTTTCTTTTCTCATTTAGGTGCCTTCACACCCCTGTGCTTGAATCCAAGCCTCATGTCACTACCACTAACCTCAAGCCAGAAGCTTGGAGAGAAGAATAGAGCTTTCTTCACTGAACAAGGCTGAGTAATGCCACCGTCCCACCTTCCCCGGGCTCTGTGTGCCACTGTAGTCCAGCCAACACAGGCCTGTTCTGGAAGCAGGCCAGCCCTAACCTCCTGCCTACGTGACCACAGTGAACTGTTCTTGCCAGATCCCCAGGACTTCTGTCTGTGAGGAATCTAAACCACACAAACAACATTGAAATTCACTCTTCTTTCCTGGCTTCTCTGGCTTGGTAGGTGTTCCTTTCTATAACACAGTCATGCATTGAGTGCCTGTCATTTGCTGGAGCCTGGCTATGTACTAGAGAAGAAAGACATTGTCTCTACCTCCAAGAGTTCATCAGCTAGCCAGGAAGTCAGAAAAATAAATGGCTAGGATGCAATGTGGCTTGCACCACAACTGAGGATGGACCAAGTGCACAGAAATGGTCTCCCAGATCAATCGGTGATTAACAGTGTCCTTGGAGCCTTTGAGTCTCCTGGGACCAAAGCACCACAATCACCTAAGCTCTCTTTCCTCACGATGGAGATTCTAGATCACTAATGCATTTCCAGAGCCTGACTTCATGGCAATATCTTCTGAGCTCTTCCTTTACCCTTCACCAAACATACAAAGTCATTCCAGCTCCCCTCAATGGGAAACAATGTCTTCTTCCTTTGAAAGACCATAATACTCTGCCTCAACATCCTTGTGGTACTTACCAAAGTTTGCATTGCTTTCTGGCTGTTTAAATACATAGAATTTTCTCACCCTTCCAGGCTAGACATTCCCGAGGGCATGGACTGCTCACCTTGGTGCCTTGTACAGAGCACAGTACATAATTGATGCTTAACACATATTTGAACAAATGAATCAACAAAGGACACACCTTCTGATAAAAAGGTCCTGAGCCAGAACTATTAGATATTACCTTGATCTGAATCATTTCCTGTTGGCTTTAGATAATGCAATCCTCCACCTCTGGCCTTGGGGGGAAATAACCAACCAAAACCCTCTAAATTCTGGGAAGATAATAGCAGATCCAAGGAGTTTGTACATCAGAAACCATGTTGAAAGACAAATATCAAAGATTCTAATTATTTCATGTTTATATTTTAGTAAATGCTTTGTTCATAAATATCCAAAGTGTAAACCTGATGGCTGTTTTGAGGTTTACTAAGAAAAAGACACAATAAAAGCAGTGGCAGTAGAACTTTCTCCAAAACTACTGAATTAATGTGTTTTACCCTGACCTTGAAGACTAAGTAAAAATACTGCTGAAAAATACTGAATACAGATTATTTACTTAATTGTTAAGACAGCAGTGAAAATAATGAAAGGGAATAAAATTGAACATTTACATAGAACTTCACTATTTGCTAGACTCTGAGCAAATTGCTTTCATGTAGATTATCTATTTAATATCTGTAGCTACTGGGTGACATTGATGTTATTAACTTTATTTTGCAGACCAGAAAGTGGTGCTGAAAGAGCCTAAGAAACTTGGACAAGATCCTTTGTTTAGTACGTGGAGGAGCCAGGCTAAAAATCCAGTTCTATTTAATTCCAAGACCTATCCTCTTTAATGATGCCAGTTATGTATCAGAGATGTAGCTGAGCCAAAAATAGGTATCAGGGATTTCTCATTTTAATACATTTTCAGTGTATTATAAGTGAAGTTAATACTTTATTCATTTTACAGATATAGTTTTGTAGCAGCGACATTATCGTTCAAATCTCTTATATATTACTAGAGGCCAGGTGCATGAAAATTCGTGCACTCGGGGGAGGGGGGAGGGTCCCTCAGCCTGGCCTGCACCCTCTTGCAGTCCCAGACCCCACGGGGTGCGGGCCTAAGTCGTTAGTCGGACATCCTTGGGAGAGGCTCCCATCATCACAGCTGTGCTGGCCAGCCATGAGCCGGCTTCTGGCTGAGTGGCACTCCCCCTGTGGAAGCACACTGACCACCAGGGGGCAGCTCCTATGTTGAGCATCTGCCCCTGGTGGTCAGGGCACATCATAGCGACCAGTTGTTCTGGTCATTCCGCCGTTAGGGTCAATTTGCATATTACCCTTTTATTATATAGGATAATATGTAAGTTTAAAATAGAGGTGCATAATTGTACTAAGTGGCCTTAGAAATGCAATATAAGGCAGATTATATTTAGGACCTGTGAAAATCCTCAAATAAGTTATCCAATTTTAAAACACAAAGCTTATGATTTGCAACCTTCTGGAAGGAGCATGCCAAGCTACTGATACCTGTCCTCCTCATAAGGGGCCGGAGTTGATGAGATGGCTTCAGATTCTTTACTTAGTGATGGACTTTTTCTAACATTCAGTTCTTTTATTTATCAATGGGGGAAAATAATAGTATATACTTTGTGAAGACATAAAAATGAGATCATGTATATAAAGTGTTTATCAGACATCTGAATAAATCTTATTATTCGTAAAGCACAAATATTCAACATTTATTTGCAAATATCAAGCATCTGAAAGTGTCAGGCAGTCTTATAGGCACAATAAATAAAACTGTGAACAAGACAGATAGGATACTTGACCAATTAAAAGATAAATAATAACATTTTATTAAAGAATAATTATATTGCCATTAATACTAGCATCTACTGAGTCCACATTTGTGCCAAGTGCCTTTTCAATCAATCATACAAGTTAGAGTTATTATTTCCATGTATGGATGAAGAAACTGAGGCTCAGAGACAATCAATGACTTGGCCAAGGCCAAAGAGCAACTGGCAAAGGGACCTGGTATTTACCCCAGGACTGTTGGTTCCAAAGTTTGTTTGTTTGTTTGTTTATTGCTACACCCCAGACATTTTTTTAAACAGGTCCTTAACTGAAGCATTTCCAGCTATAACTCCCTGCTTTTGCAAAATGAATTTTTTGGAGGATGGTGGGGTAAAGGAAAAAATATAGTATGCATGCAATTAATCATTCATTCATTAATTCACAATTCAATGAATATTTATTAGATTTCATCTTCCAGGCTCTATTACAGGCTCTAGGGATATAACGTTGAATGTCAGACACAGTCCCTAATCTTATGAAACTTACATTCTAGTGGGAAAAAAAGAGGCAAAAGAGTAAATGAACAAATGCATAAAATAATTACAAATCGTTATAGATTTTATAAAGGACACAATGAGCTGACATCTAGAATAACAAGGGGGGGGGTTATCTATCTGAGTTAGCATGGTCAGAAGAGTAGCATGGTCACTGAGTAGTATGTGATATCAAAGCCCAGGCCTGAGGTTGAGAAGGAGATAACCATGGGGTGGATGGAAGAGACTGAGCTTGGTTCTTCTTATTGGATCCTTGGAAAATGTCATGTTCCAAGGATTTGCTAAAACTTTGAATTTCAGGAAACAGAAAAAGGTGCCTACTATGTCCAGAACTGCCAGTGTACTATCTTGAGGGATATTTCTTGATCTTGGTTTATGTATATACTCAAGTTCATCACTTTCTTCTTCCCCAGCCCATTTCCCTGTCCTAGGGATCGACTGTCCCACTTTTCCCAGATGCTGCCTCTCATTCTTCCATCTGAGGATCTCTTCTCTCACATCTCACTTGCAATGGGGTGTAGTATTTTGACTTTTAGTCATATCTTCTTCTATTCTCAGTCAAGATCCCAGTAGGGAATAGATTTTCTCTCAGATGTTTTCATTGAAGTGATTTAAATGAAAGGATTATTTACAGAGGAGTAGACATAGTCAAGAAATTCAACAAGCAATATTGGAAGGCATTTCATCCCTAAACCTATAAGGGAGGAAATAGTGTTATGGGAACTCAAGAAAACTAGAGCCATAAAGGAAGAGTTGTCTGACTAGAGCTGTAAGCAAGAGGAAGGAACTTGTAACAATAGCACCAAAGGAACAAAGAAGTACCCTTGCCTTGATCTCTTCTTGGTACCTCCCCTTGACTGAACCCAACTATAAGACAGAAGGCAAGAGCATTCAGGTGATACCGTCCACAGAGGTGAGTCTTCCATGGCCCATTGCAAGGAAAAGCAGAGTAGAAATAGTTCTGAAAAGACATGATTCGAATTCAAAAGATACCACACTACATAAAGTGAAGAATACAGTCATCCATCCCCCTTATCCATGGGGGATATGTTCCAAGACCCCAATGGATGCCTGAAACCATGGATAATACCAAACCCTATATATACTATGTTTTTCTCCTATACAGGCATACTCTTTACTTCTTCTCTTTGGTATATCCAAATTACCTGGTTCATCCATTATTTCATTATCCCCAACCCAAATGTACATTTTTAAGTATTATTTCCCCTTTCTTCATCGATTAGAAAATGGAGGCCAAGAGAACTTTGCTATTGTTCCTCTTTCTTTCATTGCTAATCATTTTTGAAATTCTTATTCATTTCCTTCTTTCACCACCCATTCCATCCTCACTTGCAACTTTGAATCTACTCTCACCAAGACACAACATTTCTTGTTCAATCTTCCCAGGATTTGTGGGGCTTAGCTAGGTGCTCTTTCTTGAAACCTTTCCTGCTTTATCTTCTATAGTAGCGGCTATAAATTTTACATACCATGTAGTTTAAGCAAATAAAGATAAAAATTTTATTCCTGGTGACTTTCATGTCCATTAATGGTGAAAAACTTAAATGTATCAAATCAGGGTCACTGAGGCTTTTCTGTATTAAAGCACAGATCTCTTGATTCTCTCCTTCTGCATTCTCTCTTCCTTCTCCCCAGACTATTCTAAGCTCTGAGGGGCTTACCTTTGCTTCTCATATGGGAGAGACAGTCTCTGCTAGAATTCACTTTTGACGACAATCTTATTCTATTGCTCTGCAAGGTGACTGCTCCTGGAACCTCAGTGGTCTGCCTCTGCTGACTCACCCCACCCTCACAATGGCTGGCTCTGTAATCCTTTCAGACTTAGTCACATCCTCCTCTCATTCACAGCTTTCACTGGCCACCGGGAAGCTTCTGCAAAAGGCTCTCCTGGCCTCATTTTATTCTTTAGTAACTGGCAAATGGTCCTTTTGACCTGTTATATTTTGTGGTAATGTCTTACAGAAAGACTACTTTTCAATTGCCAGCTATTTCTAATGTTTCAGTAGACCAACAGAACATGTTGGGATCTCTTCTATTTCTCAAGGAAATCTAAAGCGTCTGAGAGGTGGGTGGAGAGATTGGGGAGAGGTTATTCCAACCCATGCTCTGCCTAAACCTGCCCAGGAAACACTGCCACTTTCCTCTGGTTACTTCATGTTGACAGAAGACCCTTGGGAAATCTGCCTACTTCCAGAGTTTGGAAAAGGAGCACGGGCCCCCTTGTTTTTAAATCCCCACATAAATCTAGGCATCTCTATCACTCACACAGATTTTGACCCTGAGGCAAGAGCTCACACTAGCACTCAAACTCCCTTGCTCTCCTTCCCTATTCCTCTCTAGGTTTCTTTTTTCCTCAGCCCAGAAAGGATTCCTACTTCTCTCTGTGTGGTGCAGAATCTGCTCCTGAATGACCATAAATTCTCACACATTCTATAGTTGAAAAAGGAGAGGACTCTGAGTCCGCTGGGCTCTTACCTGTGTGTGTACTAGTATGTGTGTGTTGGGGGAGTTGAAAAAGGCTTTCTCTTTCAAAGTTAGTATTCTTTCACTGCCTTTCAAGAACTTCCTTAGGAACTAAAAAAGAATAATCTCCTTTTCTTGCTGAGATTCCTTCCCCCAACCTTTATTCTTTGTTTCCTTAACACATTAAGCCTTAGCCTCAGGGTCTATAGTCAATTATGCTTACGAAGGAATTGGCAAGAAGGAAAAATACAATACATTGGGTAATGCTTCAGAAATCTTCTGTTAAGATTGTCTTTGACTACTTCTTTTCTGGTTTCCCTGCATTCTCCTACACTATTAACATTGGTGTTAATCAAAACATTGTCAATGAATAGCTTCTGTTCTTTCTATATACTTTCTTTCAATGCTTAAATATAGTTTTGTACCTGTAATTCTTCACTTCTTTGGGGTCATGTACCTCTTTGAGATTCCATTAAAAGTGGAGGAATTTTTACCCAGAAAAATGCACTTAATCTTACACATATTGTATTAGTCCACTTTTGCTCTAATAATAATAATGATAATAAGCAATACCCATAGATTGGGGGGTTTAAACAGCAATCATTTATTTCTCTTAGTTCTGGAGGCTAGGAAGTCTAAGATCTGTGTCTGACAGGGACGTACTTCCTGGTTCTTAGGCCATTGTCTTCTGTGTCCTCACATGGCAGAAAAAGCAAGGGAGCTTTCTAGGGTTTCTTTTAAAGGTCACTAATCCCAATCATGAGGGCTCCACCCTCATGACCTATTCACCTACCAAAAGTTCCACCTCTAAATACAATTGCATTGGGGTGAGGATTTCAACATATGAGTTTTGGGAGGACACAAACATTCAAACCATAACATACATGAATTTTTTCACTATTGAAGAGGCTCACAGAGTTTCTTACACCTATTATGGAAACTACGGAGGGCACAATTACTTGAGTTAAAACCACTTGTCTGGCTTGTTTATTGCTATATTTCCAAGGCCTAAAAGAACACCTGCCACAAGAAAGGTACTCAGAATCAATTTTTCAGTCAAATAAGTAAAAATTAATATTTCCAATCTCATCTCTCTCCTGAATTTTAGCCCATTTTAACCACTGCCATTCAGATGTCACCTCAGAATCTTAAACTCAATATATCCAAACAGAAGTATTATCCTTCACTTTTGTTCCCTATTTAAATCTATGGACCCTGCTCTCCTCCAAGCTTTTCTGACTGTACCTTCAGCATTTTTAATTCCGTCTCCTCTTCCTTTACATTCAGTTGGCTTCCAACACCTATCGATTCTGTCTCCACAGCATTTCCCACTTCCCCACAATCTATTGGCACTATATAAAGAAGGCACTTTTGAAGTATCTACCCAGCTCAAAATGACCCATGACATTCAATTCCTCACCCTCAGGCTGAGTTCTAAAGAGTTACTAAGTTATGTTTATCCGTTGCCCCCCATGTCTATAGTTAATTGGATACCTGGTTAAAGCTGGGTCAATCACATTCTATCTTTTAGGAATTTGGAATTAAGACAGGAAATTTTAATTTACTTTCATTAATTTTTCAAATATAGGATATGTAAAATCGATAGAGTCCTAAGACATCCCCCTCCAATCAGGTGGAGTGAATAGCAGAAAAAGAAGATATGATGAGAGAAGAGAATAAAACAGTCATTTCAGGGAGAAGCAGGAGGCAGCAAAGCAGGCTCCAGAGATAGTGTCACTGGTTCCTGACTGCCCAGCACCAAGTTCTTTTCTGTTTCTGAAGTCTGGTTGCATCTCTGCTGGTGAGTTCTGTAGGACACCCTTTTTTATTCTTATTCTCTTTTAAGAAGTTTTCTAGATTCTGTTGTTTGCTTTCTCTAGCTCCTGGCTTTCTGTTATTTGTGAGACTATATGTTAAAGTGGAATATGATCTGTCTTTGTTTCAGCGAGGGCAATAATAGATGCCATATCTCAATGTTAGTTGAGAGATAAACCTATGGTGTCTGTAAATATTAACACAACTTTTGAACTCCCTTGCTCACATGAGGCTATAAAAGAGCTGAGAGGGTGGAGAACAAGAGAGAATTTGTGAGAGGATATCTTTGCAGGGACTTCAACCTCCCAACATTGGGGTTCTTAATTTCTACCGAACTTCAGTGGAAATTGGCTGTGTGTCCTTTTAAAAAGGGATCCTTTCTATGAGAGAATGCCCGAAGGGCATTGCAATCGGTTGAGGGAAGATCAAGAACATCCAGAAAGAGAAAAGGCATAGTCATGCCAAGACCGTGCAGCCTCGTTGCTGCCCAAGCACATATTTTGTGTTTAAAACTCTGGCAGTTATTCTGTGTGCTGCTGATTCTGCACTATCTTTACCAAATTATGGTGACTGGAACAGTAGGTTTGGACATGAAAGCAGCTTGCCCTGCCAATGGGTTGGCCCTCACCATCTGGCCGAGATGTCCTAATGGGAGGTACTTGAGCAACATTGGTGTGACATCCCAGTCTTATCTCCTGTTAAAGCAACCGCTGCCTGGCCAGAAATTAGATGCATACTCTCACCTCTCTCAAGGGAGGCCGGGAATTATTGACTTTCGCTGGGCTTCTTTTTGATCAGCGAACACTCTGGAGTTCTTTTGCTAATAAAAGAAAGGAAGAACAAATACCCTGGACAACTGGTTATCTTACCCGCAATTCTTTTACTAATTCAATTGACATGACATATTACTGGCTGATTAGTCTCGCTAAAGTACAAGTTGATCAGTTCATGTATCTTTTCAAAAAAATTTCAATGATCTTCAATTTCCTCCTGAATATAGTTTAAACCCAGTTCCCCTTAAGATAATTCTTAGTGTTTTATTAGACAAATATAAACTTATCTGCTTTCCTATTCTTGAATATTTATATACTTTTCTTTTGTTATTGTGAGCAATGTTGCCTTAATATCCTTGTAGGTAACATGATTAGTGTTAGTCACTTCTAAAAGGGCATCTAAAAATTTTATTCATATTCCTTTATGGCATTTCATGTAACATGTAGCACAAGATACATGTTTATTAAATACTTGCTCTGTGAGTAACAAATGGGCTAACTCTGCCATGGATTAGTGAGCTACGGCCTCAGAATCTCAGGTTCACAGATTCAGCTCCAATAATTAAGCAAGTTCTAATAGAAAACATCAAAAGTAAAATAAGAAAGAGAAGAAAGAGCCTGGAGAATTTAATACAATTGTATTGGTGTAGGTAGTGCCAGCTGCTGTAACAAATAAACCCTCTATTAATGGTTTCACATAAAATGAAACTTGAGTTTTTACTCAAGCAGTTAGTAGTTTAATACTGATCTTCATGTTTGGGGAGAGAGAGAGGGTGGGGATGGTGGTCATTTTTCAGAAGCTAGGCTGACAGAGGCTCTGTTGTCTTCATCAATGTGTCTTCCAAAGGTGCTACTATTTAGTTAGAAGAGAGGAAAAGAGGAATAGTGAGTAAGGCACACCTGATTCTTAATGACTGTGCCTGGAAGTAACCAGTTACAGGGCTCTATTTAGATGCAACGTGGGCCGGAACAAGCAGTCCCTGGTTGGGCAGCCTCATCCCAGCAACAACTCTACACCTGGCCCTTCCTCATCAACATTAGCTGAATAATCCCCAAATGCCTCAAAACCTGAATAGACTGCATATATGTGGAGGGAAGGCTAATTGAAAGGGGTGTACCTGTTGGTCTCCTTCATTTACTTCTCTCCCCACCAAAATGGCACTCATATATTCTTGGTTTCCTTTAAAATTTACTAGTAATCTTAAGAGTCGTCTCTCTCTTCTACTTAAAACAGGTTCGAAATAAATACAAGGCTAGATAATTTCTAAAGTCACATTTTCTGAATGTGAGTTATCACTGAAAAGTGAAAAGAGCCTGGGATCTTTAATCACAGATTTGGGTTTACATCCTGCCTAGCCCACTGCAAAGTGTGTGAGAGTGTGTGTGTGTGTGTGTGTGTGTGTGTGTGTGTGTGTGAGAAAATATGTTTTTATTGGTTTTGAAAGAGAGATGGAGTGAGGGAAGGAGAAAGAGAGAGAGAGAGAGAAACATGGATGTGAGAAACACATTGATCGGCTGCCTCCTGCACATTCCCCACAGAGGATCCATAGGGGATCGAGCCTGAAACGCAGGGATGTGCTCTGACTGGGAATTCAACCGGCAACCTTTTGGTGTATAGGATGATGCTCAATCAACTGAGCCGCATTAGCCAAGGCTAACTGTACAAATGATTCAACATCTCTCAGTTTCAATTTGCCCATCTGTAAAAGAGGGAGGAGCCCTTGGCTGGCATGAGATAACTATAAAATGCTTGGCTTTAGCCTATGTTACCTTTTCAAAGACTTGATCTCACCAGACTGGATGTGCTAGGTGAACTTACATAATGTTGAAAAATTTACTTTCCTGTTTCACCCTCCCATATTTATTCTACAACTGGCTCCTTGTTCTAGTCTTTCTTCCCCCAGTAACGAACCTAGTCATTCCTTCTGCTCTTTTCATCATTTTCAGTTCAATGCCAAATCTAACTTCTCTCTACTAACAAAACCTTATCTTGTTGTCTGAGTTTGTTTGTTGTTTTCCTCTCTCTTTTTTTTTTGGTTAAAAAAATGGAACGCTTCGTGAACCTGCATGTCATCCTTGCGCAGGGGCCATGCCAATCCTCCCTGCATCGCTCCAACCTTAGTATATGTGCTGCCGAAGTGAGCACTCTGAGTTTGTTTTTATCTGTGTTTTAGCCAAATTCACTCATAATCTCTTCTGAGTAATTCTCCTCTCAACTTAATGCAGACCCTGGAGCTCTATCCACTGAGGCAAACTGGCCGGGGCTATTGTCCTACTCCTTGTCCCCATCCCGTTCTGAGCTCTCTCTTAGAGTCTATAAAGAATTACTCAGTGGACTGCACAGATCAGACTCTCATACTCCACAAAGGATGTCATGCCAGGAATTTATTGAAAGCCCTCTTGCATGTCATTCTGAAAAATGCAATTTTTACTCAAACCATCGTGTTGTAATTTTGACCTCAAAGAGGCCTAATGTAATACTGACTTTCATATCACCATCTTTTCTGATTGTTTTCCATCAATAGATAAACACAGGCATTGCTGTCATGGGCACAGGAATACGACCCAGCCTTCAGCTTCCCCCTTTTCTCTTTCTCTTTCTTTCATTTACCAACTACAGAGGACAGAGAGTGAGCCCCCGTAAGTGGACTGCACTCACAAATATCCCGGGTTTGGCCAGGCACTCCCCACTTTCATCTCTTAGCATTCTTGCCCCAAACCATTACATTTCCAGTGAGAATGGTGTATTTCATCTGTAACTTCAAATAGAGTGGGAAAATGAGGCCACTGCAGGTAAAATCACATATAGCAGACACTTGCTGTTATTTCTGGCTAGCCAGCTATCAAAACTCCATATCACTTTGGGGAACTTTCTCCCGCAGCCCTGTATGTGCCTTGGTGAGAGGTAGGCACATTAGCCTAGATCAGTGATGGCGAACCTATGACACGCGTATCAGAGGTGACACACGAACTCATTTTTTTGGTTGGTTTTTCTTTGTTAAATGGCATTTAAATATATAAAATAAATATCAAAAATATAAGTCTTTGTTTTACTATGGTTGCAAATATCAAAAAATTTCTATACATGACACGGCACCAGAGTTAAGTTAGGGTTTTTCAAAATGCTGACACGCCGAGCTCAAAAGGTTCGCCATCACTGGCCTAGATGTTTCTTTTCTAAACAACCACCTGGAAGCTTGAGCCTGTGACCGAGGCTTGCCTAATCAGATGCTCCCAACTGGCAGTGTTGTTTTAGACTCTTAAAACATGAGGTGATTTATGCAGGAGTAGATAACCGAAATATACTACCTAAGTGTGTTTATTATTAGATGAACAAATAAAGTCCTCACTTGAGCAGAGTTCTCTTGTGACAACTCATGGTAAATGAATGAGATTCCACTTTGCAAGACCCAATAATATGCCTTAGAGCACAACTAGAAGTTACAGGACTCAGGTGCCCTCACATCCCCTGAAGAGTCTGCTGATAGATCCCAGTACTTTGTTTCACTGAGAGCACTCCAACCTCCTGTCATTGCGGGGCTCTCTGCAGCCAATGTGCCACATTGATCTTTATAATCAGATTAGAGGCCCGGTGCACAAAATTCGTGCACTTGGGGTGGGGTGGGGGATCCAGTCTGGGAACACTTGGGGGATGTCAGACTGACGGCTTAGGCCCAATCCATCAGCTGGACATCCTTAGCACTGCCACAGAGGCAGGAGAGGCTCCCACCACCACTGTTGCACTCACCAGCTATGAGCCTGGCTTGTGGCTGAGTGGTGCTCCCCCTGTGGGAGTGTACTGACTACCAGGGGACAGCTCCTGTGTTGAGCGAGATCTGGCCAAAACTGGCTCTCTGATATCCACTGATGGGTCCCAGATTGCGAGAGGGTGCAGGCCAGGCCGAGGAACCTCACTGGTGTACAATCAGGGCTGGGGAGGGACGCAGGAGGTTGGCCAGTGGGGGAGGGACCACAGGAAGGGCTCCAGGGTGTATCCAGCCCATCTTGCTCAGTCCTGATCAGCCAGACCCCAGCAGCAAGCTAACCTACCAGTTGGAGCATCTGCCCCTTGGTGGTCAGTGAACGTCATAGCGAGCAATTGAGCAGCCTTAGCATATCATTAACATATTATGCTTTGATTGGTTAAATGGATGACTGGATGACTGGACACTTAATATATTAGGCTTTTATTATGTAGGATAATGTATTTTATTTTAAACAAGAAAATTTTAAGAACACTCTTCAAAAGTGTGCTATAACCTGAAGTATCATTTGGTTATGTCCAGACCCCAAACTTCTTTTTCTCTATCAGAATACTTCCATACTAACGCTGAGAGCAATAGGGAAAATGTACTTGACAGCCACCTTTGCTAGAATATTGACTCAAAATTGAGGGTATTTCTAAGGAAACACGAGCAGTGAAAAACAATGGTGAGATGAACAAAATGCTTGACAAACGTCCAAAGGTTTTCCTGTTGACAAAATACTGATCTCTCTTGGCCTACATCTCTCCTGATTGCAACTCCAGGGGTAACTGGATCACAGGAGACTCCTCTGCAGAGGACAGATAGAGTCTTTCTTTGGCTGATGAACTTGGATTCCAAGCCCCCATCCCCATGGATATCACTTTAAGAAACCTAAACACCTCACCAGCATTTAGGATGAATCTTGGCTAGATAAAGATTTATTTTTACTACCATATTCTTGCCATTGGGCAATTTAATGTCTCTGAGTCTCAGGCTCCTGGCAAAATAGTACCTGCCATTGCAAAAAACCAGGAGGATATGAGAGCTTGCTAATGTCTATGAAAGAGCCTGGCTCAGAATAGGACTCTAAAAGTGGTCGTTATTATGATCAGCTGTCTCCTACTGGGGAGGAGAGAGATTATAATAGATCCTCCTGGGATTCCAACTTTCTTCCAGGATAGGGCAGACAACTGCTTGAAAGGAAATCCATATTTTAAGAAACCAGTTGTTTTAATTACTTGAGCCCAAAGCCAATGACAAGAGTTTGGGTGGTAGAGGATGGCTGCTGGAAGAGAGCATTCACTTTCTGGGTGCCGGAAACAATGCCCTGAGATTCTAAATGACATTGAGGCCGCCCCTGAAGCAAATGTGCATTTTTACAGAACACCACAGAAGAACTGCTTGCTGTCCTGACTATGTGCCTTCGAAATCTATGCCCTGGCTTGCCTGGTATTTCATCTAAGAGTTACCCATTCCGATTTTCCATTTGAACACTCATCTTCTGTTTGTCAAAATCAATTTGAAAACAAAATTTAAAATAATGTTGTTCTTCTCATCATTTTAAAACCAGAAATTCAGCGACCCTGTTGGCTGAAAATAGCGTTGGGTCTGCCCTGTTCCTGCCTGGTGGGAGCAGACAGGAACTGAGTCCTGTGCAGGCAAGGCCCTGGTGACAGTGGGAGGTTTGTCCTCTTGTTTACAAAATGTTATAAATATGGCCCTGCAAGAGTGCCCTGAGAGAGCTCTGAACTACTTGCGGAGTAGCGACAATACTGAAATGTCCAATACCCACCCAAAGGGTTGCCTTATTTCCAAAGGGGCCACTTCACACAGATATGAGACCATCAACTGAGAGAGACAGCTAGTTCATGAACATGTGAATTTTACCGATTGCAGAATGGTCTAAATGCTCAACATTCATTCTTAAAATTCCACTCAGGGCACTCCCTAGACCCGTGGTTGGCAAACTGCAGCTCGCGAGCCACATGCGGCTCTTTGGCCCCTTGAGTGTGGCTCTTCCTAAGCCTTAGGAGTACCCTACTTAAGTTAATAACAATGTACCTACCTATATAGTTTTAAAAATTTGGCTCTCAAAAGAAATTTCAATCGTACTGTTGATAATTGGCTCTTTTGACTAATGAGTTTGCCGATCACTGCCCTAGACCATCTCGGACCCTGACCACATCCCCAGCAGTATCTTTTGCTGTGCTTTGTTGATTATTTCTATTACTGGAGAGAACACAATTTCTCTTTAATTTTATGTCTATATTGCCTTTTATATCTATATCTTTGCCTTTTGTATTTGTATGTCTAAATAGCACCTCATAGGTGCTTGATAAATGTGAGTTAATCGGATTAAACCATTTGCTCCCAAAGAAGCCCAGCACATGCAGTGTTAGAAATGTTCACTTGCTACGCCTCCTACATTTGCTTACCCAAAGCTTAAATTTAGAGGAGCTTGAAATGGAGGTTAAAAAACACCACGTCCAACCAACAAACATTACACATAATGGTTCTGAGAGGCAGAGGTCAAATAAATTACCGAAGGCCACAGCGCTGGCCAATGGCAGAGGCAGAGCTGGCATCAACTGACTCTGCAGTCAGTGTTTTGCAGATGATATGCAATAAAACATTATTTTAAAACCAGAAAGCCCTTGCTTTCAGTATTAGTGTTTCTTTGGTTGCCCATGGCAACTAGGTTTCAGTGGGATTTCGTCTGGTTCATGGGAACCCACAGTACTAGCTCCCTAATCTCCTCTCTATCCCACCCCTTAAAATTCTCCCTTCGATGTTCCAAAAGGAAATGGAAAATTCCCCCTGAGGATCCCATTCTGATTTTCCATTTGAACACTCATCTTCTTTTTGTCAAAATCAATTGAAAACAAAATTTAAAATAATGTTGTTTTTCTCTTTCCTTCCCAGGTAATTTTTTTGCAATTTGGAGTCCACTCAGCACTGCCTCGAAGTATTAAAACAAAATATTTAAACATGTTTATGACAGACCTTAGAAGTGAGATGTTTTGTTTGGCGTTTCCTAAGTTGAAAACGATTTTATTACCTGAAGGCATAAAAATCATGTGAAGTGCTATATCAGCTATATGAGGATTTAAATCCTTTCACAAAGGTAATAAAAATTGTCTATTTCTATTGAGTGTCTTTTCCCATCATTTCAGCCTAGGAAAAAAGTACTTTTAAGAGAAAGAAGTTAAGTAGAAGGCATATCCTCAAAACATTATTGAATACAAATTACAAACTTTAAATAGATTGTCTTCCAAAAAAACCCCTGTAATAACCAACATTTATATTTGAGCTTCTTACGTGTCAGGCACGTTTCTGATACATTTGCTTTCAACCGAGTCAATGCTTTTAACCACCCCACTACGTGCCCACTGCTCCTGTGCCTGTTTTACGCAACGACAATAATGTCTAGCACACTGGTACCTTCTGAGCAACAGCTGTGTGCCAAACGCTAATTGAAGCACTTCATGTACTTTTTATTATTTAAATCTCATGTTGCCCATGAAAGATTAGCAGCATTCCTAAGTAAAAAAAACAGGTTCTGCAAGGGTAAGTCCTCTGCCAAAAGCCAAGGGAACAGTGGAGCTGAGAGGCAAACCCAAAGTCCATATTCTGTTTACTGGAGGCAGCCCCGCTGAAGACGGGCAGAGATTTGTAATTCCTTCCCAACCCCTGTTGAGGAACTCCCTGGACCTCTCCCCCTACACTACCACTAGCCGGAGGGTGAGGTTCATACGTTGACTTTATTATGCTTAGGGTGGTAGTGACTATGTTGAACGAGCAGAATTATGTGGGTACCATTCCATCAGCATCTCTGGGTCCGTAGACCTGGAGCAGGGGTCAGGGTCACTCCAGGCTTTATTCGTGTGCGTGTGTGTGTGTGTGTGTGTGTGTGTGTGTGTGTTACCTGTTACTCAGGAGTCTTGGGACAGTGCCTGCTTACCAAACGCCGTAGAAATATTGTAACATCTTAAGAAGTAATAATTATATAAAGGAAATGAGTATCGTGTAATAAATTTCATGAAAAAAAGAAAATAAGTCCTGGAAAAATAAACTAAAGACCGGAAGTAATTAAAAGTAATATAATATAGAGATTAGGAGTTGGTCTCTAGATTCATGCTTCCTAGTCATGTGATGTCGACAAATTGTTCAGCTTCTGTGCCTCTGGTTTTTCATCTGTGGAATGGGTGACATAATAATACTGACCTCAAATGCTTGTAATGAGTATTGAGAGAGCTCAGCCAAGTAAACCCCTCAGGAAAATATTTGGTACATAATATGTGTTGGCTATTTTTATAAAACCCAAATGTCTTCAGAGGGTATTTCATACCTTTTTACTTTTAGGTGAGGGATTTTTGAAGACTTTCACATAGTAGTGTGCAACCACCACCGTAATGTTTGTGTTTTTAATATTTTCTCTTGAAGAAGCTGTTTTCTTGCATCCTTTGATCTGCAAGTCTTATGGTTAATGACAACTCTTGATTAGCTGTGAAGAGCAGTAAAGAAATAGATCATCCAAGACAACAGTGAACGCTGAAAATCATTTCTATTTGGCTCTTAAGAAGTGCTTTCTGGGATTTTTTTTTCCCCTTGAAGATTCATCTTTACTTCAATTCATCAAATATTTACTGAATGCTCACTTTGGGTCTCATCCTATGCTACACAAGGGGCACAGAAATTAATACTGTAGAATTCTGAAATCGGGGAAATCAGTCTAGCCTGACAACAGACCTGCAACAGTCCTTCACGATAGGGCTTTATAGGTGGGAGGAGGCACCATCCGTCACTGCGTGGGGGGCGGCGGGTCATGGACGCTTCCAGGGATGAGGTAAATGTCCCCTTTAGTGGGTGGGGGGGAAGGGACTTCTCAGGCAAGGGAAGAACACGCACAGAGTGAAGACATGGCGCTAGAGAGAGAGCAATGTATTCAGGGAACTGGGAAGGAGGGCAGGTGGCTGCAGAGGTGATGCACTGGGAGGGGTAGGGGGCGAGGAAGAGGACTTGCTATGCTGAGGCGCTTGGATCTAATCCCTGACAAAGGATCTCCGCAGGAGTGACAGGCTCCAACATGTGTCTTAAAGAGATTCCAGGGCCGGTGGCAGCAGGGGCAGGTTGGGTCTGAGGGGATGTCAGGAAGAAAGACCATCAAACCTTGGAGGGAAGGCGGGGAGGGTGGGCAGGAGTGGGGGGCAAGAGATAAACCAACAACTTGTATGCATATACTAGTAAGCATAACCAATGGGCACAGCGGCGGGACATATGTAATACTTTCAACAATAAAGAATTAAAAAAAGAGAAAGTTTTTCGTTTATGTTTCACTTGTGCTGACATTGGATATGCATTATCCCTTTGCAGTGTGACACCCGAGATGTTCCCGGTAGCAGAGGGCAGCCAGGAAGGTCACACAGGGCAAAGTGCTGTGGACAGCGCTCTCCGTTAGGGAGGCCTGTGCTTCGGAGGGAGACTCCCCAAGCAGAGTTATGTGTCTGACTTGCGTTCCCACACCATTTGTATTTACCTACACAGAGCGCTCAGCACAGGGGACCGGGCCTTTGCAGTTCTAACTGCCACTACGTGGCCAAGCATCATGCCTCTTCCTCGGGCCCCAGCGGGGTCTGTGAGGCACCTGGCGTGGAGAGAGGACAGCGGTGTCCCCAGCGTCTGGTGGAAGCCCTCAGGGGTGTTCTGTTGCAGTTTGGATAAATCCCCAACAAGATTCCTCTCCAGTGCCCCTGACAGTGCCCCGCCACAGTGGCCTCAGCTCCTGCCCGCCTCGGGACATAACGGACATAACGGGGCTGTTCCCTCAGACCCCCTTCCTCCCCTCCACCTAACTCTGCCAGGCTGCCTCTCTCGTCCTTCATCCCGATGTGGACATCGCCCCTTCGGGAGGTCCTCCCTGGTCATCTCCTGCAGCAGCTTCCCTCGCTCCCTCCATCTGTATTCTCCATCACCGTGCCTCTCTGTCCCTTCATAGCACTTGGTGCAGTTTGTAATTGTACCTCCTTTTCTTTAATACACTATAATGACTTCTTGGAAATCCACAACATGCAAAGCATGTTAAAGCCTCTGAAAAGTCCTGCAGTTAAAAAAAACTTTTAAAAACTTTGTTTTATGCTATTTGTCAAGAGTATTGGAGGACAGAAACCTCCTTCCTGGCTTAGTTCCCCTCCCTCAGGAAACAACCGTAACATCCTTTGGGCCCAGCGCCTGCAGAGCACATTTTGGAAGTGAGAGGCAACAGGGATGTGCTGACAAAGGGGCATTTAATGCTATTACTTAGGAAGGTCATGGTTCATAAAAGGACACAAATAGAAGAAGTACTTTCAGCTCAATCTCCATGCAGAGACAAATTCTTCCCTCTTAATATCTACACAGCCCCTTCCAGGGCCACAGCTCAGAGCACAGGCTGTGCGGGAGAGGAGCACAGAGCCTCTGGGGGCAGGCAGGCAGCCCGCAGAGACACCCCACAGGGAGAGCCCAGGCTAGACCAGTCCTGCAACATCTGTAGCCATTTCTGGACAGTAACATGAGCCCAGTGCACGTGAGGCTCGTGCAGCCAGCGCAATGTGGGGCAAGGGAGAAGCCAGTGTGGGGGGAGGGAGAAGCAGTGTGGGACAAGGGAGAAGCAGTGTGGGGCAAGGGAGAAGCAGCATGGGTCAAGGGAGAAGCAGTGTGGGGGAAGGAAGAAGTAGCATGCGATAAGGGAAAAGCCTGTCTTCTCTGCCATCAGGTCATGGGAGCTCTGCTGTGGTGAGTGGAGACTGGAGGCTATTTTCTGAGCTCCTACTATAAACTTTACACACATTACACAATATTCATGAGAAGCAATGCACATTTGCTCAGAGCGCGGTCTTGTATAGGAATTCTTGTTGCTACCTGCATTTTTCTGAAGTAATACCTCTAGCTGTGGTTGCATCTCAAGTTGTCCTAGCTGAGCTCTTCAAAGAGTCTGCTTGCTGGCAGGGTGGTAGGCTACCTGCATAAATGGGTATGCTTGAGGTTCTATCTTTTTGTTTTGGGGGTTAAGTAGGAGGGAGAAATTTATTTTACCCCACTTCCTCTCTTTTGTCTTCTCTTCTCTTTCCACTTTCAAATGCATGGACCTTGGGGAAGAGATGGAAAAGGTAAGGAAGCGAATGGGTGGGCTGAGGGTACCAGGGTACCAGGTGCCCAGAGCAATGAGGATTCTGTGCTGGGGAGAGCGGACTGCTGGGAGGCCCAGATGCTGGAGGGGTGGGAGGCACAGAACTGGGAGAGAGCCAGTTCCTTGGCACGTGGTGCCGCACACACACATATACACAGACATGAAGACACAGGCCATATATCTGTACATTCACACACACAAATGCTTGTACTTCGCCTTACACTTCATGGCGCCTTTGTAGCCATGAAAGCTCAGGCAGCCGTGTCCAGCGAGGCAGAACTGTCGTAGAGAGCACAGGCAGCAGACACCATGACAGGTGCGATTGACTTGAATGTCTATGTCCCCCCTACATTCATGTGTGAAAACCTAACCCCCAATGTGTATAAGGAGCCGTGGTCTTTGGGATGTGATTAGGCCACGAGAATGGAGCCCTCGTAAAGGGGTTAGTGTCCTTATACCAGAGGGTTCCTTTGCCACCTTTTTCCATGTGAGGACACAACAAGAAGACATCTGTCCAGGAACCAGGAGCAGGCCATCACCAGACACCAGATCTGTAGGCACCTTGATCTTGGACTTCCTAGTCTTTACAAGGGTGAGAAATAAGTTTCTGTTGTATATAAGCCCCCCTCTATGGTATTCTGGTGTAGCTGCCCGGATACGTAGCCTTGCTCCTGCAGACCAAAGAGGGACCCAGAGCCCCATTGGTGTCCTTTGTGTGTGGACAAGGGTCCTGAGCGGGCCCCACATAAAATTACAAACACTACTTAGTGTGCATTGTAACAAGTCAAGCAGGCTAGAGGGAAATTAACAACAGTATGTATTTAATCCACAAATATCCCAAGCAATCTGATAAAGCAGGTGGATATACCAAGATGAATAACTAGGAAATTCAAGATTCACACCCACTGCTGTTTATCAGGCACTAAATCATGCCCCGAGGATACCAAAGTGAATAAGACACCCGTGATTGCTTTTTAAGAGCTTTCTGCCTGGTAAAAACATAATGATACAACATGGTCTCTACCCGAGAAGAATAGAGCACACAGTTTTATGGGATCCCTAGGGGAGCTGGGGAATTCTCTGTTAGCTGTGCCTCACCCTTATGCCTTGTTCCAGCCTAGAAAGCCTGGTAAAATATTCAGCCCCACAACTGAGTGGGGAAATCGAGGCAGATGACACAAACTAACATCGAAGGCCAGAGTCTGATCTAGTCCCCTGGCAACTTTGAAGATTAGGACACAGTCTTGTTGTCTGGAATCGCTATGCTGGCCGTCAGAGTCCCAGGAATTATTTATCTCTGAGCTACAAGTTTGTATCCTTAAACAACATCCCCCTGATCCCTTTTTCCCGCCCTGCCCCAGCCTCAGGTGACCATCATTCTGTTGTTATGAGTTTGGCATTTTTAGATTCTGCACATTAGTGATCTCATACAGCATTTGTCTTTCCCTGTCTGACTTATACCACTTAGCATAATGCCCTCAAGGTGCACCCATGTTGTGGCAAATGGCACGATTCCTTTCTTTCTTATGGTCGAACAATATTTTATTATATATACATACATATATATATACATATGTATATATATATATATATATATCCCACAACTTCTTTATCTTCTCAGTTATTGAATGATACTTAGGTTGTTTCCATATCTTGGCTATTATGAATAACGCCGCAAGGAACGTGGGGGCGTCTTAATTGTTCTCACCACACACATGCAAAACTGATAACTGTGATGGGATAGATGTGTTAGCTAATGCCATGGTGGTATATGTAAGTGTGCCAAATCAACACATTGTACAACTTAACTTGCACAATGTTATATGACAATTACACTCCAATAAAAATAATTTAAAAAATGGTGGGGGTGGCCTGGAGGCCGGAGACTGGGAAGGCGCAGGGTTGGAGGTGGTAAACTTGAGATACATAATAGTAGTGAGTCCAGGCAGAAGCTGTGGCCAGTATAAGGGTGACCGAGACCTGTTTTTATGTGGTGTCAGCTGTGGGCTGTGGCACCAAGACTGGTCAATTAAGGGAGCCCAGTAGGACCACACAGACAGAGAGAGAGACAGGGGGTTGGTTTCTTATAGAACGAGATGCAGGCAGATGAGGTGGGGAGCATTTCTGAGAGAGAAGCAGAGATTTGGCCAGGCGTTGGACACTTTAAAGGACCTAAAGGGCCAGGCAGGGTGGGCGATGGGGCCTCAGTGGCTGGTAGCAGGGGTGTGTGGCCGGCAGAGGCTGTTGGCAGGGCCTAGTGGGGAGCTCACAGGCCATCAAATGGCGTTAGGTTGTGAGAGAACACGATTAGGTCTGTGTTTTACTTACCAGCAGAGGCTGCACAGGAGAACATTTTAGACAGGTATTGAAACAGCTCAGCAAGAACAGAAGTAGGGGCGCCAGGGAAGGCAGGGACATGTGAATGGACAGGGGAGGGGCTGAGGAGGTGAGAAATATGTCAGGATTCAG
>NW_006294552.1:187461-205200 GCF_000327345.1 Myotis davidii
GTCACATAGAAAAAAATATAAGTACCAAACTTATGGGTGGTAGAGAACATTCTATGAACTTGACCCCAAAGGCAAGGGAGGGAAAGACAAGAAGGGGTGGCCTGGAGGCCGGAGAACGAGGAGCTGCAGGGTTGGAGGAGGTAAACTTGAGATACATAATAGTAGTGAGTCCAGGCAGAAGCTGTGGCCAGTATAAGGGTGACCGAGACCTGTTTTTATGTGGTGTCAGCTGTGGGCTGTGGCACCAAGACTGGTCAATTAAGGGAGCCCAGTAGGACCACACAGACAGAGAGAGAGACAGGGGGTTGGTTTCTTATAGAACGAGATGCAGGCAGATGAGGTGGGGAGCATTTCTGAGAGAGAAGCAGAGATTTGGCCAGGCGTTGGACACTTTAAAGGACCTAAAGGGCCAGGCAGGGTGGGCGATGGGGCCTCAGTGGCTGGTAGCAGGGGTGTGTGGCCGGCAGAGGCTGTTGGCAGGGCCTAGTGGGGAGCTCACAGGCCATCAAATGGCGTTAGGTTGTGAGAGAACACGATTAGGTCTGTGTTTTACTTACCAGCAGAGGCTGCACAGGAGAACATTTTAGACAGGTATTGAAACAGCTCAGCAAGAACAGAAGTAGGGGCGCCAGGGAAGGCAGGGACATGTGAATGGACAGGGGAGGGGCTGAGGAGTTGAGAAATATGTCAGGATTCAGGGAAAATACATACGCCCAAGTATTCCCTGTTCTTCTGAAATAACCAATTGTAGAGAAAATGTAAGGGCGGAATAAAGCATTTCTTACTCCTTTTTATACAACTTCAGTTTTTAAAAGAATTGAACTAAATTGAAGAGAATATTAAAAGTGCGGTGTGAGAAGCATCTTTCTTTCAATCCCGCCTGAAGGCCAGAAGTATGTAACCACATCAAAATACACATTTAGCACAAAGAGAATGTCCAGATCTTTAATAGGGGAATGTTCTGTCCTTACGTTTCCTGATACAGAATTTTTTTTCTAACAAACTGGAATCGATTTTCTTTCTTTCTAAGGGCCTGTTTTTCATTTATTGGATATTTTTTTTCAATACACTTGGAGATGAGACGTTGTGGGCTTATTTTCAACGAGGCTATCAGCCTGATAACCATTTGAATGTGTCTTATATATTTTATCTTTTATTAAAGAAGAACTTTGCTTTGTATCCTTTATCCTTTTGCACATGTGTTGGCGTGTGCAATGCATTACTCTACTAATGGATGAAAAAGACATAAAATGATAAAAGAATAAATTCCAGCTCTCATAACCTGAATCTCAAAATCCTAATATGGAAACATTCCCCCACCCCCACCCCCACCAAAATAACAGACCTAAGATCCAATATATTCTCTTAGAAACATAATTTTGTCTTTTAAGGAATTATTCATTTCAGCCTGCGTCCCTGGCTTCAATAAGAAAATAATTTCCTTAATCTTTCTTTCCCTGAATCCAGCCGACTCCTCTCTCTAATCTGTTTTGTTTTCCACAAAGTCCTTCCAAAACATGAAATGCCCATGTGTGCGTTTCTTTCCTTCCTTCAGCAGCTGCATGCCCCGCCACATATTTACATCCTCTGGTGGCCAGCTCATCAGCCCGCCCCTTCATGTGGAAATCGCTGGGGTGCAGAGGCCTGTGGGGTGGCTCTGCACTAGCTGTTTGTGTGACATGGCTAGGGGAGCCATGCTTGCTCTGGACTCATTTTGAATTTATCAAGGAAGGAGGTGGATGACATCAGGGGAGGATTTTACAAGACTCTGTCTAGACTGCCAAAACAATCTGTGGTGAAAGAAAATAGCGTAAGTATGGGCTACCAGGAAACAGTCATTTTTCTTCTCTCCTCCTTGTGGTCTTTTTTTGGTGTGGGACAGAGTGCAGCCTGGGCTGGCAATTCTGTAAATTATACTCTTTGAATCATGTAATAATAACTCAAGGACCAGAATGATTTAATGCCATATGGTAAGTGAATGTGGGACTCATCTCAGACCAAATAAATAAATAGAAGAAGCAAGTGACTTTGAGCTAGTTTTAACTTACACGCTTCTTCCCCATTTCTTGGCTTTATCCAGGGTTTTGTGGGCATTCTCGATAGACAGGCGCTCCAAGGGTAAATAATAGATGGACACGTGACGATCCAGTTTTTCTCCTTTGTTGGGGCCCGGAACCAGTCTGCGGGTGTAGGTGAGACTCTCGTTGCCTGCACCTTCTCCACTCAGGGATCTGGCAGAGCTCTTGGTAAGTTAAATTGGGAAAAAGTACCAAATTCCTCCCATATTTCAAACAATGTGTTTTTATTTTGTTTCTTTCTAGAAACACAAAGATCCACGGGCTTAAGTTGGTTATTTGCTTGGTCTAATCCCTAAAAAGCACCACTGGGGAGTTTTCTTCACTGTCTATCTTTTTCAATTCTTGTGCACAGGAATAACCACCAAAACAAGAAATAGATGTACTCCTTGAAGTCTTAGGTCCAGGCAAACTTGTGCTATGGGCCACAGTTTTCTTTTATTTTAAAGATAACCCGGGACACAGGAAAGAGAGTCACGTAAAACTGAATTTAAAGTTATAAGAAATATTGCTATTTCTTCCTCTTTATTTCCCTTTTCTGGGTTCTTATTCCATCTTTGGCATAAATTATCTTTCCCCAAATCCACTGAGCACCATACAGTATTTACTATCACGCTGTCTAAGGTCACCCAAAATTGTTCCAAACTGGCCTATTTTGGACCTGAATTTTTCAGGAACTTGTTGAAGATTATTGAACATTCAGACTAGGGGCAAGGAGCCAATTATGCTGCATAAAAAAACATCTGGCCTCTCTCACCATTAAGGTAACCTGGATTTCTGAAATGGCAGCTTATGGCTCCAAGATAAAGGAAGCAAACACTTCTAGGCCTTTTTAATGCCTGGGCTTAGAGGTCTTAGCACATGACTTCCTTTGCAGGCCCAGCCTAGATTCGTGGGTAGGAAACAAGCTCCACCTCCCAATGGGAGGAACAGTATGCGCCCAAAGGGAGACACAGAATGGCTTGGGGCCATCTCTAAAGATTAACTACCACATTAGGCATCCTGTGTTGGGAAAATGGGGCGGGGAATAATTTTAGAAGGAAAGAAGGAAGGAAGGAAGGAAGGAAGGAAGGAAGGAAGGAAGGAAGGATGGAAGGAAGGACAGAAGGAAGGAAGGAAGGAAAAATAACAAAAGAAACAAAGGAACAAAACAAAGAATTTGACAAAAGTCTGGTCGTTCAGGAGTGCTGGGCATATCAGACAGCATGACTACACTGCAGAGGACGTGATTTGAAGCACCCTTCCAGCTCAGGTTGCACCATGCGGAGACATCTGACATTGACTAAAGCCAATCTGTTCTAGTCACAACTCCACACCTCTCCTGAGAGTCACATAGCCTCCACGCCAGCCTTCATTTACAAAGAACAGGATCCACTAGCCTCATTTCATAGCCCAATCCTCTTCCACACAATGCAGAAGCTTGGAGAATCTGTGAGCAGGTAGGTGACAGAGGCAAGCACGGGTAAAATTAGTGTATGCAAAGGCTCTGAGACGGAATAGCAGGGGATGTGGATGGGCAACGGTGAACAGCTTGGGTTAAAAGGGAACTTAGCATTTAAAATCCAAGGTTCCAAGGTCACTTACTGGCAATGTGATCTATAACAAATCACTGAGGCTCTTGAACCTCCAGTTTCCTTAATTGGACAGTAAGGATGTCAAGTTGCCAACCTTGAAAGGTCGTGGGATAGAAAATGAAATGTACAAGTAAAGTCCCTTTGTAAAGTCTAAAGTGTGTGGCAAAATATCAAAGCATGAGATGAAAGGTAGTAGGAAATAAACAAGAAAAATAGTTTATTACAGATTATACAAAGAAAACAACGGGAAACTTAAGTTTAGTGAAGCTGGGAAAAATTAGGCATATAAGCCACATAGATGGCCCTAGTAATACATCTTTTCAATCTAAAAATACACTTTACAAACCATAATTGAGAAAAGAAATCACTTTGCATTGCTCTTGCCGTTGAATTTACACTCCTGGTTTCTCTGAAAATCATTTTAAAAGTTTCAGTTAGCTAGTATTAGTTGCAATGCCTCTGTAAGTGTTTTAAAGCAGAGATGATTTGTCAAGAACATAAGTTACTCCATCATTTATTTGAAGCTCCATAGGTGTTGGCCTCTCGGGTCCTAAGAGAATTGGCAGACTTGCACTAACGTTACACTTGACATACATAAGACCTCATGGAGAACAATGACTCACAAGGGAAAATTGTTTTACACTGAGCAGTTCACTCCTTGTCCTTGACTCAGATGAATTGACTGGTCTTTGGCCAGATGTAGTGAGGAGACAGGGAGGACAAAAGAGAAGCAGGTATTTTCTCCTGCCTTTAGCACATTGTTCAAAGGGTGTGTCGGCATATAAACTCTAGGGCCAGTACTGACACACGAGTTTTCACACGCAAGTGGAGTGAGGAGTTAGCTGAGGGTGTGCCTGCAGCCCTATGTGGGTTTCCCCTTGTCTTCTTGATGAAAAATAAAATGCTGTGTTCACCTATAAAGAATGACTCACTTATAGAGCTTCCTTTGAAACCTGAGGCTCCAAGAACCTGTGTGTAATCTCTAGAAGGACCAAATGGGTCCAGGGCTGAGCAAGCATGATGGGGCCCTTGCCAGCAGCCAGCTGCACGAGATTTGAGATGGTGCAACTGGCAATGACTCAGCACTTGGGAAAGTGGATTAAGGCTGTGGGGTGATCCTGCCTTTTCTCCATTTCACTCAAATTGACATTGATGTTGATGCCTCCTTGAATAAGTGGGGATGTCACAATGACTCATGTTTATAATAGCTCCTGCTCTTGAAAGGTAGTATAGACCGGTCTGTGGATTTCTCTCCCTTCCGTGTTTGTAAATCTAGAAGGCATTACCACCTGAAGAGACAGCTTGATCCAAGGAGTTCAAAAGAGCAAGATCCACGTGTGTATGATGGACTGGTTCTTGGGGAAAGGACGTTCCTTGGGATCTTTGACTTGGGAACATAGCATTTAAGTTTTAGGCAGACAACAAATCCAGTTTTTGACTTCTAGTAGAGGAACCACAGATTAAATGTCCTCAAATATATCATACTTGGATTCAAAGAACACAAGAAATTATAAAATCATTCTTTTAAAAAATTACTTAGTCTTGGGTACATATTTTAAACCCTGGAATGGGAATATATTCAAATTTATATGTTATATAAAAATTTATTGATACCACCTACATTATTGGAGTGTCAGGGATGTGTATGTGTGTGTGTGTGTGTGTGTGTGTGTGTGTGTGTGTGTGTGTGTTGGTTGGAGACGTCAGCACCTTTTTTTAAAAAAATATTTTTTATTGATTTCAGAGCGGAAGGGACAGGAAGAGAGAAATAGAAACATCAATGATGAGAATCATTGATCGGCTGTCTCCTGCATGTCCCACACTGGGGACTGAGCCCACAACCCAGGCATGTGCCCTTGACCGGAATTGACCCGGGGACCTTTCAGTCCACAGGCCGCAGGCCACTGCTCCATCCACTGAGCCAAACCCGCCAGGGTGTCAGCACCTTTTATTCAGTAATTTGATAGGTCAAACAAAAAGAAAACCAGTAGGATATAGTGACCTAAATAGTGTTATAAATATACTTGTTCTAAGTGACATTTATACACTGCTCTATCCAACAATGACAAAATATACATTTACTTTCCTCTCAAATTCACCTAGAAATTCACCAATAGGGCCATAAAGCATTGACATAGTTTAAAACAGACTTTATACAAATTATGTTCTCAGAAAAATGGAATTAAACTAGAGCTCAAAACAGAAAGATAGCTGAAAAATTTCCAAATAATTGGGAATTAACCAGCATACTACTAATAATCTATTGTCAAGGAAAAAGTCATTATACAAATTAAAATATTTTGAAATGAATATAAAAATACAATGAATAAAAATCTGAGATGCAGCAAGAGCAGTGGTTAAAAGGAAATTTATAGCATGAAATAAGTTGGAAACTAAGATGATATAAAATCATCAATCAAAGCTTTCATCTTAGGAACTAGAGAAATGAAAATAATTTAAGTCTAAAGCAAGTGGAAGCAAAGAAACAATAATAGCTGGGCTAACAAACAATCTAAAAAAAATATTTTTAGGATATATTTGTATTTATAGAAAAGTTGTGAAGATAGTACAGTTTCCATATGTGTTTTGCCTGCCTGGTTTCCTCTATTATTAACAGTTTTCATTAGTAAAAGCCATTTATTACAATTAATGAAACAATATAGACTTGAGTGTCAGTTTTTATTTAAAAATGAAAAGGACTCTTGGGAGAAAAAAAAGGGACAATTGTTTGAGGACATAAATGTCTTTCAAACCCCTTAAGACAAATTATAACTAAATCTCTCTATATATAAAAGCCTAAGCTACTGAACGACCAAAGGACCACTTGACCGGTTGCCATGATGTGCACTGACCACCAGGAGGAAGACGTTCAATGCAGGAGCTGACCCCTGGTGGTCAGTGCACTCCCACAGCTAACCTCCCGCAGCCCGTCCCCCAAACCGGCCAACCTCCCACGGTCCCGATCGTCCCCGATTGCCAGGCCGGCTGAAGGACCCCACCCATGCATGAATTCATGCACCAGCCTCTACTTAAATGATAAGATACTAAGGAGAAAACTGGTGACAGACATTGGAAGAAGAAGAAGGGCTGTCTGACCTCCAGTGACCTCGCATAAACTCCCTCAAACCCACCGTGCTCCGGGTAGCATTGTGGGATTATGGCTCTCAGAGAGGTAGAGCTGTGCTTTGAAAAACCAAGCAGAGCTGTTGAATCACAGCAGTGGTGTCTATCAGCAGAGTTAGAAGCCAAACCTTTACCCATGATGCCAAAGGGCTTGCTTCCGAAGGTGATTCACTTGGCACTCTTCAACTGGATGGGGCATTTAATTCATCCTTTAAAAAATCTGCTTACTTCTCTTTACGCCTGTGAGTTATTTCAGGATGTATTTGAAATACAATGACTTTGTTTTTCTTAGCCATCTTAAGAAACTGATTCTAGAGGAGACAGAAAAAATTTGTGTTTATATGCACATGCATATGTATGCATGTATATGTATAAATAGATATAGATGTAGTCTAAAGCTGCATCTACATGAAGCTCAACTGATTCATTCAAGTCAGTTTGGCATCACTATTGGCAAAATTAGTCTTTGTTAATTTTAGTTTTTAAGTTGGCATTATATATAGAAAAAGACTAATTTTTTTTCAGGGTGGAAAGAGAAGTGCTGACTACAAAAAGGTTTTTATTTTTTTTATTTTTTATTTGTTCTGTCCATTGTTAACTTAGAACATTGGGATAATTCCCCAAATCTCACAAATTCATTATGTAGATGGTTTGTGGGGATGCTTCATTCATATTTTGTTTCTGGATTCGGTTTTATTGTTTTGTTTTTTAAGCTTTACAGAGAAACAGGAAAGAAAATGTGCTTGCTTCAAGACTAATTTCTATGTATAGTGAAATGATTTGGGGTGGGGCAATAAATGCTTTGGGAGAGTAGGCGAAGAGCACCAGAGGTTGGGTCAGGAGACCTGGATTTTTTTTTTTCCAACTCTGCCTTCATTTAGATCTTCTTTATCAACCACTTGGGGGTCTACATTTTCTAAACTGTAAAGTGAGAGGGTTGGATTGACTCACCTTTATGATCTTCTTCAACTTTTCTATTCTTTTATGTTGTTGTTAATTCTCACCTGAGGATATTTTTTCCATTGATTTTTAGAGGTAGTGGAAAGGAGGGAATAGGAGAGAAAGGGAGAAAGAGATACCAGGGTACATCTCTGTGAAAGAGACACATCAACTGGTTGCCTCCTGCAACCTAGGTACGTGCCCTTGTCTGGGAATTGAACCTAAGACCCTTCAGGTGCATAGGCCAATGCTCTAACCACTGAACACACCAGCCAGGGCCAGCTTTTATAGTCTGTGATTTTTTTCATGGCACATAAGTTGAAAATGTAGAAAAACCCCAGATTTAAAAAGAGTCTAGTCATTGTTTCTAATAACATGATTTGATTTCAAATGTTTGAAAAATATTCAATTGGCCAGAAAGTAAATGGTTTTAGGTTGAATATTCTATTAGCTTACAAAGAACATAAAAATACATGTGGTAAGAAAAAACATAATAGGGATCAGATTACTTGATCCTATTTTTCTTTCTCTGATATTAACTCCAACGGGAATTTTATGTTGGAACATCCACGTTGATTTAAAGCTTAGAGATAGCCCTTAAATGCCAAAAATGTTGCCTCAGCAATAAAATTTTAATGCTTCAAGTTATCCAAACCCTTTTGCCATCATTTTCAGAAAAAAATTTAAATAACATATGCTTTTCTTAACAAATTAAGAACAAGACTGTGATGCCTTCTCTCTATGATCTCTTCCTAGGAAGTCCATCCAATCCCATAACTATTATAGGTGTAACTATTATTTTTACACAAGCAAACACCTAAGCACCAAACCAATATAGTCTGTGGAAAATCTCCCCTTGGAAGCATCTGTGACGATTTAAATTCAACCTCATCTTCCTGCCAAAATCTGCTCCTCCTCCTGGGTTCCCTAACTTGGTTTTTGGCTCTGTCTACCAGTCATCCAAGTTCAAATCTGGCAGTCGTCTCTATACATATTTCTACTTCACACACCACAATCAATTTTTTTTAAAGAACTGGCAAATTAGGAATGATTCCATTTGTGTACGTGTGTGTGTGGCTAAACTATTCTTATTTTCTTGGCAACGAGATGGGAATTTCAACGTACCAAGAGACAGAGTCCAGTTAAAGAACCTCACATGTTTTCCTGTCAAATGCAATACCCCAAAGAATTGGATGTTACCTACATGACTTTTAGCTCTATGTTTCAGTGTGGAAACTTTTAATTGTCCAAGTGGTCCTAACCCTGAAATTAATATGGCTCACTCGTGATTGGGGCAAATGACAGAACTCAGTAACCAAAACCTACAAACTGAAACTCTGAAGGGAATTTCAAGGCCACTGCTCCAATAGGAGGAAAAGGCTGGGCTAGTCTCTTGATTGTTGTTCTTTAGAACAGAGATAGAAATAACTCTTCCATTCTCCCCAGTAAGCTAATCCAGTTAGTCCTTTTCCTGGTGGAACCCAGGCCTTAATCAAAGAAACAAGCCTTTAAGTATGTACCCCAAAGCATAGTCTCTACATCTGCAAAACGATGCCACTCCAGACCCACTGAATCAGAGCAATTCTGGGCAGTCTGCTTGGACAAGCCCTTTAGGTGCTTCTGATGCCTCCTGGACTGAGGCCACTGGCTTTCTAGACCACAGAACTGCAAGCACTGAATTTAAATTTATCATCAAGTCTCCTTCAGTGTGGATACACAAACATTTATTGGGAAGGGTATTTTATGTTTACATTTTATTAAAAAATAAGTCAACTGTTATAACTGGCAAGGTTATTCATAATCTCCAACCTATGAAAAAGGAAACCAGTTTGATGTGGTGGAGCTAAATCTTACAAGTTTGGGTCCCCAAAGAAAGGAATTTTTACTTTATTTTGCAAATTTTACCAAAGAATCTTTTTCATAGCCATTTCTTCATATCTGTTCTTGCTATTATGGCCTGAATTGATGTCATCATTATCATATACAAAAATTGTTTAGTGGTCTCCTAAGAGTTCACAGATAGTCATTCTACATATGGCTACCTAAGTTATGTTTCTGAAACTTATGTCAAATCGTGTTACTTCACTTACTCAACACTGCCTTGTCAAAGTGATTTTTCCTATTATTTTAGTTTTATCACTAATTGCTTCTTCAGGCTTTGGGTTTCAAACCTTCTCCCTATGTTCTCTGGTTTGGTCATTGGATCATTCACCACAGCCCAAATCTGTGTGTACTTGAACACCTCTGTGCCTGTACTCATTCTGTTCTGCAAATGCAATCACCTCACCAAAACGTCTATTCAAGTCTATAGCTCCTTCTGTGATACTTTCTCTGACGCTTCTTCTTACTGAAATTAAGTTTATTTTTCCTTAATCCTGGAAAGAACAAAAGGAATATAATACATCTTATTTTAGCACTCTGTATATACTATCCACTTTACTTATTATGATTATATAAAGCAATTCTTATGATCCCCATCTTACAGATGAGAAAGTTGAGGTTGAGAGAGAATAAGTAACGTGCCCAGTGTCACACTAATAATAACTGGTGGGGACATGATTCAGGCTCAGCTCTATTTTTGTGAATCAGGGCGGGAGATCTCTTGACTCTCTTGACTTATCATGATGTGCCTCCATCTAACCTTTATTTCAATACCTCACATGATTGTAATGTATGTGACTATATCTTCCATAAACTGCTTGAAGGAAGGTATCAGTTATCTTAGATGCATGTTGCCATTGCAATGTGTTATGTATGTAATTAAAATAAATTGGATCAAATTTCTTTTCAGCCACCTGCAACTGAGATATTTTTCCAATGCAGTAATCTCTCATCACTGCATAAGGGGTGAGAGATCAATGCTGATGCTGGTAAAATTTTCACTCTTTTACTTCTTCAATGCTGACAATGCTGCCAGTGTCTGACAAACATCTTGGCTCAGATCGGATTTAATAAACCAAACTCTTTGTGCATGCTAATGTAATAAATGGCCCCCTTTCGTCTTGCAGAAATTGGAGCTTGATTAATAATTATAAATGCCCTAGGACTGTGTGCTTTCTGCAAACTACAAGTTCTTCCTTGTCAAAGCTTTTCTTACTTTTCAGAATGAAAAGCGAATAAATGAACCCTATTTGTATAAAGGGTATAGCAATGGTTTTGAGAATTTAATTACTATGGTCAAGCTGCTTGAAAGTGACTGAAGCCAAATAATTAGCTCGGATTTCTGCTTCATGTATTCTTTGTAGATGCCAAATAGTTGACCCATCCAGATCAGGAAATTTTATCAGAGCAGCAACTGGCATGGCTCCAGGCCTGCATAATTCTCACCTAGCTTGATCTCTTCAGGAACTGGAGAGTATCAGCACATTTCTCCAACTCCCAGCTGCACAATTAGCATCTCCCTCTGCCCTAGATGACGGGAGTCCTGATTGGCTACATCTTGACAGGAGTTCTTTTCTCTAGACATCATCTTCCCTTCCTTTTAATTGGTTTTTCTGAGGTTCTAGCTTTGAACTTGCCTGCTTTTTTGATGGACTCAGCAGGCTGTTTGTCTTCAAAGCAGATGCAAGGGTTGAGAAGGCTCAGCTAACTTATATTGTAAAAGCAAAGTCCAAAGAGACAGAGGGAAGGAAGGAAGAATTGAGATAGTTCCAAGTGAGGCCACTATGGAAGTGAACTATTGATTTCTCTGTAGAGATCAAGTACCATCTGGGAGGTATAAGGAGAAGAAAATTAAGTTGAATCAGTTATCTATTTTACGAGGCCCAACGCAAATGATCAAAGCAAAGGATTTTATGAAATTACTTGGAATACCATTGGCTGTTGAAGAAATAAAAATGTATTTTAAGTTATTAAGACAATCGCCGGTTCTCAAACCAGCGGTTCTCAACTTGTGGGTCGCGACCCCTTTGGCGGTTAAACGACCCTTTCACAGGGGTCACCTAAGACCATCCTGCCAACTGATATTTACATTATGATTCATAACAGTAGCAACATTACAGCTATGAAGTAGCAACGGAAATAATTGTATGGTTGGGTCACAACATGAGGAACTGTATTTAAAGGGCCAGAAGGTTGAGAACCACTGGCAAGGGAATTATTTGATGCTCATCCAGTTTTTGAGCGAAGCAGAGGAAATATGAGGATGGGCAACGTCTTAGTTATTTTTACAGCCTTGGTTGCTTTCTTACATTTCCAAATGACAGCAGTTGACTCCAGAAAGCCACACCCAACGGAACTGCCTGCTCTTCATCTATTTTTCACCAGTTTCTTTTCCTGACCTTATGCTTTCACTCACCTTTTTCTCTCACCATCTTTTCAAATTTCAAAGAAGCAAATGCTGGGGGCATGGCCAGGTTTGGGCAAGGAGCTTAGGGCGGGAAGGTGTGGTTGGGGTGGAGGTGGTAAGAGGCATTCTAGTTCTTTTATTTTCTCATTTCAGGTCTGGGTAAAAATGCAGCCTCTGTATGCGTGGGTGTTTTTCTATGATGCACAGGTCTGCACAACTCTACTCTCTCAAATGACTAACTATGAGTATGCCCATCCTGGGAGGGTCTATGGAGTTATATCAGCGACAAGGGAAAGTGTACACTCAGAGGCTATTTCTCTCGAATGCTCAACTTTTCAAACAATACAAACAACCAAATTGGCTCAGCAGAAGAAATAGAGAGATTAATTTTTAATTCTCTTATTTTAAAATGGAAATAACCATACGCTTTCTTTTCAAAACATCATTCTGAGCCGGTTTATAGGCCCAAGCCAACTTTAATTTAGCTTTGCGTTAGCAACAGCAACATAATGGAAGTGGTATAGTAGGCAGCTAGACAGACATAGCAGAGGAGGAACGTTAGGCCAGGTACTGAAGGTCACCAGGCCAGAAAGCCCTGGGTAACTAACAACGGACAAAACTGGGCAGGGACCTCACGCCCACGTGACCTTTTCTCCCTGCTGTAACACTGGTCTTGTGGTTCAGATCCCTTGACCTTTCATATCACTGGTCATGCGGTCTGGATCCTCCCCTGACCTTCCCTCCCCTGGCATGTGGCTAGAGGAGGAACAAAGGGGCTGGAGAACAGCCTGATAAGACAACTTGCATGACCACTCCCATAAGCATTAAGCTCTAGAGATGCCTCTAGGCCTCAGTAGTGTTTCAGCCTTAGACCCAGAAAAGCTGCAAGGCGAGGTGGGTGACATCCTGGCTGACATCAGGACCACTCTGATGACTGCTGACCAGTCAAACTAACATCTGATGCCATCTTTTGCCTTTAACAGAAGTATCCCGGAACTATTAATTTCCCAAGAAAAACAAGATAACCTAGTGATTTACAGGGAATTTCTAAGTCTGTGTGTGCAGAAATCTATATAGAAAGATGCTTTGTAGACAGGTTGTGATTTGGAGGTTGGGCAGTTAGAAATGATGCTTTGGAATAAAAGAATGTTGAAGCAGGGAGAGACTTTGGAGACCACTGGGTTCAACCGCTCATTTTATAGACAGGAGCTCCCGGATGGTGACTCCAGGTCATCCACACATGAGGAGCGGACAGCGTCTGGCTTTTCTGCACTTTCACTAAGCCACGCGCCCCTCATTCTAGGAAGCTATGACTGCGAGCAAACTCCGTTAGGCTTGTAAGTGTGGAGAGAAGTAAAACACGCTTGGGTTTTGAACATTGTAAAGAATAGTGTGGACAGAATAAATGTCTATTACAACCTTAAATTCAATGAGATACCGTTGTGTTCTTATGTTAATGTCCAGATACTTTTTTTGTCTCCTGCCAAAGTATTTTATAGTTTAGACCATCTAAGAAAGTCACAATGGGTTGCGGACAGATGTTTATAATACGTGGGAAGCACTCTGACTCCCAAATCCCTTATAAATGCCTCACAAATAGCATAAAAGAGGCTTAATTTTACTCCCCCCCTTATTTAGGAAGCCACAGTCATATTTCATTACAAATAGAAAAGTCAGTATTGAATAGAAGTTTCTCTGAAAGTAGATTTTCAATAGAAAAAGGAAGTAAGTGCGCCCAAGTTACTCGGACGGAAAATTACCAGGTTGAGTGGAAAAGCCCTGGCTGACTCCAAGGAGAGGCTCAATTCCATCCATGCAGTTATCATAAATAGTCCCTAGATTTCAACATTGAAAAGGTAATTTTCTTTAATTCTTAATTTTTTAAAAAATATATTTTATTGATTTTTTACAGAGAGGAAGGGAGAGAGATAGAGTTAGAAACATCGATGAGAGAGAAACATCGATCAGCTGCCTCCTGCACATCTCCTACCAGGGATGTGCCCGCAACCCAGGTACATGCCCTTGACCGGAATCAAACCTGGGACCTTTCAGTCCGCAGGCCGATGCTCTATCCACTGAGCCAAACCGGTTTCGGCTTAATTCTTAAATTTTTAAATCTACCTTTAGCTGTTTGACATGGCACAGTCTGGGGAAAACAAGAAAGTAAGTATAAAGTATATTCAAGTCAATCAACAGAAATTCTTTTCCCCAATCTTAATTCTGTCCATTTGTATGCATAAATCTATATATATTACATAATTCTCTGCAATTTTCTGATGCCGTCTAAAAAATAAATCTTCTCTTTGAAATATTTCTCTTTTTCCCTAGCCAGTTTGGACCAGTGGATAGAGCATCAGCCCATGGACTGAAGGGTCCCGGATTTGAGGCTGATCAAAGGCACGAAACTCAGTTGCAGGCTCTATCCCCGGCCCTGGTCAGGCCCATGTGGGAGGCAACCAATCGATATGTGTCTCTCACATCGATGTTTCTCTTTGTTTCTTCTCCTCCCTTCCACTCTCTCTAAAAATCAATGGAAAAATATCCTCAGGTGAGGATTAACAATAAACAAAAAAAATTTCTCTTGTCCATTTTTTCTCATTTTATATTCATTTTTCCTACTTTTCCCAGTGACACCAGAGGAGAGAGAGGGAAACAGAAAGCAAAACAGACGGAGAATATACATAAAGCTTAATCTGTTTTTGTTTGTTTGTGATCAAAGTTAACATCAACTGTGACAAGTCACACTGATAGCACATACTTTTGATATGAGATTATTAGAATGGCATTTTACCTCTGTGCTCTTTCTCCCCAAAACACATCACCCCAGCCTAATCTTGAGGAAAACATGAGCCATATTCAGTTGAAGGGAGTTCTGTAAAATGCTTGACTAGTACTCCTCAAATCTGTCAAAGTCATCAAAAATAAGGAAAGTCTGAGAAACTGTCAAAGCCAAGAGTAGCCTAAGAAGACATGACTATTAAATGTGACATGGTTTCTTGATGGAACCTGGGACAGAAAAAAAGATATTGGGGGCGGGGGGGGCGTTGAATGAGGAAACCTAGATAAAATATGTACAAATTCTGGCTAATAAAAATGTATCAATACTGGCTCATTAACTGTAACAAATGCACCATACTAAGGTAAGATATTAATAATAGGGATAATTGAGTGGGAACTGTCTGTACTATCCATGGAATAATTCTGTGCATCCCAAACTGCTCTAAAACATAGGTGTTTTTTTGAAAGCACATTGGGGTCTCTGTACAGACAAGGGAAGAAGAGCAGGGACGGTATTTTAGCAGAAGGTACATGTGTACAAAGGCACAGACTTCATAGCCTACTTCCCTCCTCTCCCTCCATTTTACTTTTGAGGAAACCAAGCCCCGACCCAGGAGCCTCAATATTCCACCTAAATCAGATCAGTGAAAGAACAATGAAACCAGCAGTAGAAGTCTGGGCTTCATTTCTGTTTCTCCCACTTTCTAGGCATATGACCTTGGGCAAGGTGGCAAAATTCTTTAAGCTTTTTGTCTCCTTTATTAAATGGAACTAATAGTTTACGCTTAATTAGCAAGACTGTTGTAAGGATAAAATGGGAAAAGAGATGTGAAAGAACAAGCGCAAGTTGGTATTATTTCCCTTTCCACATCTTGACTGCTCTATCCATCCCAGCTCCCTCCTAACTCCACAGGACCATGCGCTAGGTCACTGGCTCTATTTTCTCCCTCATCAGCCTCACTGTGCTGGAGCAGGTGGTGAAGTGGTGACACCGGCAGTAAAGAATGATGAGCTTGCCCTGGCCAGCATGGCTCAGTGATTAGAGCATCAGCCCACACACCAAAGGTTCTCGAGTTCAATTTCCAGTCAAGGGCATGTACCCCAGTTGCAGATTAGGCAACTAATGAATGTGTCTCTCTCACATTGACATTTCTCTCCCTCTAAAAAAAAAAATCAATGGAAAAAATATCCTCAGGTGAGGATTAACAGAACAACCACAACAACGAAAAGATGACCTTCATCCTAGGGCTCACTTGTCCATATTTACTAAACAGTGTTGTATTGTTTTGCCCATTGTCTTTCTTTTTTATCCTATATAATAAAAGGCTAATATGCAAATTGTCCCCTTAGGAGTTCAACCCACAGGAGTTCAACCGCTCGCTATGACGTGTGCTGACCACCAGGGGGCGGTATGGAATGAAGGAAAACCCTGGCCGGCAGCCGGCAGCCAGCAGCCAGGGAGAAGGAAGGCCCCAATTGGCCCTAAATTGCCGGCCAGGCCTAGGGTCCCTACCCGTGCGTGAATTTCGTGCACTTAGCCTCTAATTAATAACAAACTCACCCCATAAGTCTAGTACCATCTGACACCATACAAAATTCCCTGTGCTGCACTTTACATCTGTGTGATTGTATTGGAGTGTTTTTTTGTTTGTTTTTTTAATATATTTTATTGATTTTTTACAGAGAGGAAGTTAGGGATAGAGAGTTAGAAACATCGATGAGAAAGAAACATCGATCAGCTGCCTTCTGCACTCCCCACTGGGTACGTGCCCGCAACCAAGGTACATGCCCTTGACTGGAATCGAACCTGGGACCCTTGAGTCTGCAGGCCGATGCTCTATCCACTGAGCCAAACCAGTTAGGGCTGTATTGGAGTGTTTTAATGCAAACATAGCTCCTATGATCAGAAATCCAGGATTCAAAACTCACATCCTCCACCCTTTGCTGCATCAATTAATACCTCTATCTTTCAGTTTCTTCACCCATAAAATGTGAATAACATTATTTACTCTACCTACTTCCCTTAGCACCCTAAATTTATTATAGAAAATACCATAAAATAAAATTATACTGTCACCATTGTTTCTACAAGATTTTAAATTCCTTCATATCATTAAGCAGTTCTTGTTTACAATTATACATTCAGCATTTGATTTTTTTAGAGGCTAAACAAGTGACTAGTAGTTTTAAGATTGGAATTTCTGTGTCCACAATTTCATATCCATGACAAAACCTATTATTTAGTTTAACCTTTGAAATTATTCTGATAGGAAGGAGTTAATATGTCCATTTTAAAAGTTAGGTTCTGAGAAGTGGCCAAGTATACACTCCCATTCCAGGCAATGACTTGGGCAAATCTGAATACCTCTGTCTGGAATGTTCCTTTCCCTTTGTCTTCAACAGTTCATTCTCTCACCTCTTTCAAGTTTTACTCAAATGTCACTTTCTTTTGAGGGCTTCGCTCACCATCCTCCATAAATTTTACAAATCTTATTCCTATCCCTCTATTTCCTCTCCCATACCCCACTTTATTTTTTAAATTACTTACCTTTTTTTATCCTCGCCTGAGGGTATGTTTACTGATTTGAAAGAGTGGAAGAGGGAGAGGGAGAGGGAGAGGAAGAGGGAGGAAACATTGATGTGAGAGTGAAACATCAATCGGTTGCCTCCCACATGCACCCTGACAGAGAGAGAGAGAGAGAGAGAGAGAGAAGAAAGAAACATTGATCCGTTGCCTCTCACATGTGCCCTGACTGGGGATAGAACCTGAAACCTAGGTGTGTACCCTGGCCAGGAATCAAACCTGCAACCTTTCGGTGTACAGGATAATGCTCCAACCAATTGCACACTCAGCCAGGGCTAGCCCACTCTATTTTTCACTTTAACAAATACTATATTTTCATTTTCTAAATAACCTACTTTTACATTTATTACCTGCCATTCTCTTTGCCCCCCCCCCCCC
>NW_006294552.1:205231-211709 GCF_000327345.1 Myotis davidii
CCCCAACACACACAAATGTAAGCATTACAAGGCCAGAGATTTTTGTCGTTTTGTTTACAGCAATTTCCCCAGAGCCTAGAAGAGTGCCTGGCACATTGAATGAAGGAACAAGTAAATGAATGAGTGAATGAAGTTTAGTCCCATTTATCTTAGCAGGATGACTGCAGGCAAGATCATCTGTCCTTTCTCTCTTGGGAGTTGGGGCCTGGTATCTATAGGTTACATTCAGTTCTACCATTTTTATCAAGAAGCTTCTCTACTTTACAGTAAGTAAGAGATTTTCAAACAGAGTGTTTTTATATGTTTGTGAGTTTTTTAAATATATTGTTGCTGTTTCATTTGTTTTAACGTCATTAGTTTTCTTCATTAGAGATTAGGAGTACTATTTGGAATGCCCCAAATAAAATTTCAGTTGCCTAAGCTGAGTCATAGAGAAGGATTTAAAATAAAACAAGAAGTTTCTTTACTGCACCTTTAAGGAATCACTGGCTTACAATGTCACATTTCTGCTAAGAAACACACACACACACACACACACCTGTGCATGAGAATGGAAGGGGTGGAATAATTTTAAAACTCAAAAGATTAGTTACAGAAGGGGGTGGAGCCTAAAGGTTTGAAGGATAATTGGAAAACGTATTATATTCATCAGGATGGTTTCTTCTTTTGACCTCTATTAGCTTAAGAATTTTAATTTATATAAAAACTAGAGGCCCAATGCATGAAATTCGTGCAAGGGGCTAGTCCCTCGCAGCCCCAGCTTCGGGCTTTGGGCTTCGTCCAGAAGGTCGTCCAAATGGTCGTTCCGCTGTTCAGCTGTCTGGTCTAATTAGCATATCATGCTTTTTATTATTGTAGATGCTTTAGATTTTCTGTAATGTGATAGGAACTAATTATTTTAAAATTCTAACTTCATTAATGTGAGTCGGTGACCATGGACTGGGAAGGATTTAAAGAAAGTTTGACACATACACCAATTTTTTTCATATTAAGAATCACTTAAAAATCTTGTAAAAATATAAATTTTGAGTACTTCTTAAGCCCTGATGGATTGTAAGTTCCAGAAGAATATGGATTTGTAATTTTCCATATCTACCACATCTCCAGTGCCTGGCACATAGCAGGTGTTCAACAAATAATGTTGAATGAAAGAATGAAAACCTGGATGGAGGAGTCACAAGAACTTTCATCTTTAAAAGTCTCCTTGGTGCTTCTGCTGAAGGAGCCCTCCCTCCCCCTCAACACAACTGAGGAACCTTAATCTATAACTTCAAATTATTCACCATTGTATAGTAGAGGCGTCATCACTATTGTACGTTTTTACAGTGCTTCATATTTGTCACACTTTCCTGAATTTTCTTTTCAAACATGTTTTTTAAAAAATTTTGTTTTATTGCTTAAAATATTCAAACATGCTTATGGTAAAAAATCACACACAGAGAGAACATTTCAACATCAGCTTAATGAACTGTTATAAAGTACACGGCCGTGTAACTACTACCAAGCAATAGAGAGGTGCCACCCTCTTGAAGCTCTCCTGTGCCTCCTCCCTGTATAACCTCTTTCTCCTCTGAAGAAATTCACAATCGTGACTTTTCTGGCATAGAACTCCTTACTTTTTGTTTTTTACTATTTTCCCATTTAAACATGCATCTCTAACGCAATAGTGTAGTTTTGTTTACATATAAATGGAATTATACAGTACGTATTATTTTGGGCCAACCTATGCTTGATCAATTCATCCACATTGCTGTGAATGTCTGAATTTGTTCGTTCTCTTGCTGTTTGCCACTCCATTGTATAAAAGGGCTAATCTGCATGCCCTGTTGTTATTACTAGAAGTGAAAGTCAGATAGAGTTTCCTGACCTTTTCATCAGCAAAAGGGAATATAGATATAGATATACAGATAGCATTCATTATGGGATATATACAACTAGGCTTTGCAGAGCATACCCAACGAACAAGTTGCATTTACTAAGTAACAATTTCAGTATTTTGTGTTGATAAAGTATATATAACTGTTGCTCAGAGCCTTTGAGTAGGCTGGGTTGATAAGAACTCCCTGCCTCTTGCAAGGAAGGTTACAGAACCCAGGGAGTATGAGCCTAATGTGGATGAACATGGGCACTGGAGTCAGGCTCCTGGGTTAGATCACTGCCCCCTCCATTCATTGTGTTAGTGTCCTTGAGCTACTTGTTTACTCTTTCTGAACCTCTGTTTTGTTGTCTATAAAATGGTGTTTTGTAATACCGCAGAGGAGCATTACATTAATTAAAAAAGATGATGTCTGAGAAGCATTTGATTAATATTTGTCACTTGCCACATTTCAGTTATTCCACTAAGGGCTTCTAAAGGCCTTATGTGTAATTAATTCACTTAACCTTCCTTTACTTGGAGATGAACAAAGGAAATATGAGAAGTGCAAAGGTATGGAAGACAAAAATAACATGAGGTCTGGGTTTCTAAGGTCAAAAGAGTTCTATTCCAATTCCCCTGAGCATTTTAAAATAGCACAGAATAACCTCCACAGGTGAGCCTTGGAAGTTACTGAGAGACATACTTGTAAGGGATGCTATTTTCAATGTCTTTACCTTTTTAATGAAGTGACTCATTTTATAAATAAAATCATCTCTTTCTTTAGTTGTTTACTTTGAACAAAGACAATTTATGCTGGCAGAGTTGTGCTCGATGAAGAGCTTCTTTATCTTATTCTGGTAAGTCATACATTATAGGTCTAGAGGAATATATAAAGGAAATGAATCTCAAACAAGAGATATGATAACATGAGGAAAAATCTTTGTTGTAGCAATAATGATAGTTAACATTTATTAGCTGCTCATGTTTGCACAGTAACCAGGCACTGGAGTAAGTACATGTGATAAAATGATATTTTGAGATAATAACTTGTTTTCCTCTACATGTCCTCATTTCCTTTCACCTCATTAAATAAAACATCAAAGCAGAAGCAGAAATGAGGTACAGGGGTATCCCAGCACTAGCCAATGTGAACCCGCATCTCCTTTCCTCAAACAAACTGCTATTGCATAGGAGTCTATAACTGCATGTTTAATATATTAGCCATGAGCCATGTGCTATTGAGAACGTGGAATGTGACTAGTCTAAATTGAAATGTGCTATGATTATAAAATATACACCAGGTTGCAGTAACTTAGTACAAAACTATGTAAAATATCTCATTATATACTGATTATATTTTTAAAATGGTAACATTTTGGACATATTGAGTTAAAATGAAATGTATTGTTAAATATTAGATTCATGCTCAGTAAAATAAGTCAGTCAGAGAAAGACAAATACCACATGATTTCACTTATATGTGGAATTCAAAGAATAAAATAAATGCATAAACAAAATTGAAACAGACTTATACATGTAGAGAGTGGACTGGTGGTTGCCAAAGGGGCGGGGGTTGGGAGACGGCTGAAAGAGCTAAAGGGATTAAGAAGTGCAAACTGGTAGTCACAAAATAATCATGGGGATTTAAAGTACAGCTTAGGGAATATACAGGGTGGGACAGACGCTCAACTCAGGAGCTGCCCCGTGGTGGTCAGTGTGTCCCACAGAGGGAGCGCCACTCAACCAGAAGCCAGGCTCACCACTGGTGAGCACAGCAGTGGTGGCTGGAGCCTTTCCTGCCTCCACAGCAGCACTAAGGAGCAGTGAGCAGGTGGGTGGTAGTAAGGAGTGAGGGATCCTGGATTACAAGAGGGATGTCCACCTGCCAGGGGGAGCGGGCCTAAGCCAGCAGGCGGACATCCCCTGAGGGGTTCTGGACTTCGAGAGGGCACAGGCCAGGCTGAGACACCCCCACCCCCAGTGCATGAATTTCATTCACTGGGCCTCTAGTATTGGGTGCTGAAAAGATCAGGGGGAACTCTAGGTAACCTATGTGATTATCTAACCATGATGCTGTACACCTGAAACCCATACAAAATAATATTGAGTGTAAACCGTGATTGAATAATAAAATTTAAATTTTTAATAAAAAATTCAATCTGGACGGGAAAAAATATTAAATTCATATGCTTCTTTTAGCTTTTAAAAATTTTAAATTACATATACAACTTGCATTGTATTTCTATTAACAGCACTGGTTTGGAGCCTGGAAACCCTCAGATAATAAGGGGGAAATCTGCCAAGGACTGAGGCTAAGTGTCAAAAGAGCCAACAGGGGTGGAAAGTTTTAAAAAAAATTAAATTGAGTTAAAAAAATAAAGTACTATTTCTTACATGCCTGAGTTTTTGGGTTGACAATCATAACTGATGCCTTTGTCTGACCTCGTTTAATTCTCACAACAATCCTAGAAAGATATTATCCCTATTTTAAAGCTGAAGAAACTAAAACTGGGAAGCTAGTGGACTAACCCCAAGTCGCACAGCTGGTACTGGGCCCATGCCAGGAAGTCTTCCTCCAGAGCAGGGGTCCTCAAACTACGGCCCGCGGGCCACATGCAAATACAAATATTGTATTTGTTCCCGTTTTGTTTTTTTACTTCAAAATAAGATATGTGCAGTGTGCATAGGAATTTGTTCATAGTTTTTTTTTAAACTATAGTCCAGCCCTCCAACAGTCTGAGGGACAGTGAACTGGCCCCCTGTTTAAAAAGTTGGAGGACCCCTCCTCCAGAGCCTTTGTAAAGACAGCGCCCTCTTCTCCCCTAGAGGACAAAGGCTGCGGTAACACGCTATGACAATCGGTGCATTTGGCATGTCTGACGGACTCTCTCTTCATCAGAGAACAAATAACATTTAGACTGTAAGCCAGGCTGACTTTGCCAAGATGGCCCAGGGCATGTTTCTCCCATGGAAAGACAATGGGAAGATTCAAATTCTAAATTTAAAAATATGTTAGGTCAGTGGTCGGCAAACTGCGGTTCGGCAGACTGAGGCTTCACAAATGCGGCTCGCAAGCCACATGCAGATCTTTGACCCCTTGAGTGTGGCTCTTCCACAAAATACCGACTTCTGCGCATGGGCCACGAAGTGTCAATCGCACTGTATGTGCGTGCCCGCATGTGGTATTTTGTGGAAGAGCCACACTCAAGGGGCCAAAGAGCCGCACGTGGCTCGCGAGCAGCAGTTTGCCGACCACTGTGTTGGGTAGTTTCAGGTTCCATTTTTAAGTATAGAAAATAACCTACATAGAGTAATATATATAGGGTGTCCCCAAAAATGTATACACACACTTTGAATAATTATAAAAGCAGTGTTTATTAAAATATATTTTGTTTTCAAAGTTCAGCTATCAGCTGTTAAAGTGTGTATAAATTTCTTTGGGACACTGTATAATTTTTATGTTTGTAAATTTCCCCACAGTTTAAAAACACTTCCACAAAATACATTTTTTTAATATATATTTTTTATTGTTGACAGTATCACAGATGTCCCCCATTCTCTTTTCCGCCGCCATTACCCTCCTCCGCCCAGTCCCTACTCCCCAGACCTTCACCTCACTATTGTCAGTGTCCATGTGATAAGCATATAAGTTCTTCGGTTTCTCTCTTCTCATCCCAAGATATGTCAATCTGTTCCATGCCTCAGGTCTCGTTTTGTTGGTCAATTCATTTTGTTCATTAAATTCTGCAAATAAGTGAGATCATGTGGTATTTGTCTTTCTCTGACTGGCTTATTTCATTTAGCATAATACTTTCCAGATCCATCCATGCTCTCTCAAAGGATAAAAGATCCATCCTTTTTATAGCTGCATAGTATTCCATTGTGTAAATGTACCACAGCTCTTTTATCCACTCATCTACTGATGCATACTTGGACTATTTTCAAATCTTAGCTATTGTAAATATTGCTATGAACATAGGGGTGCATATATTTTTTTCCTGATTGGTGCTTCAGAGTTTTTAGGATATATTTCCAGAAGTGGGATCATGGGATCAAATGGGAGTTTCAATTTTAATTTTTTGAGGAAACTCCATACTGATTTCCATAGTGGCTGCCCCAGTCTGCATTCCCACCAGCAGTGCACTAGGGTTCCTTTTTCTCCACATCCTCTCCAGCACTTGTCGTTTGTTGATTTATTGATGATAGCCATTCTGATATGTGTGATGTAGTATCTCATTGGCATTTTAATTTGCATCTCTCTGATGATTGGTGATTCTGAGCATTTTTTCATACGTCTATTAGCCACCTGTATGTTCCCTTTGGAGAAGTGCCTATTTAGGTCCTCTGCCCATTTTTAAATCGGATTGTTTGTCTTCCTTTTCTTGAGATGTATGAGTTCTGTATATATTTTGGAGATTAAACCCTTGTTAGATGTATTATTGGCAAATATTTTCTCTCATACAGAGGATTCCCTTTTCATTTTGATAGTGGTTTCTTTTGCTGTGAAGAAGCTTTTGAAAAAAGGAATAGAGGAAGATACAAACAAGTGGAAGTGTACACCATGTTCATGGATTGGAAGAATTAACATCATTAAAATGTCCATATTACCCAAAGAAATAT
>NW_006294552.1:211802-213623 GCF_000327345.1 Myotis davidii
GAAATTAGACCACCAAATTATAGCATAAATAAGAATAAACTCAAAAAGGATAAAAGTCTTAAACATTAGACTCATGCAACCATAAAAATTGTAGAAGAAAACATAGGCAATAAAATCTCAGATATCTCATGTAGCAGAATATTTACCAATACATCTCCTAGGGCAGTGGTCGGCAAACTGCGGCTCGGCAAACCACGGCTTGTGAGCCACATGCGGCTCTTTGGCCCCTTGAGTGTGGCTCTTCACAAAATACCATCTCTTCCACAAAACATCGACTTCTGTGCATGGGCCACGAAGTTTCAATCGCACTGTACGTGTGCGTCTGCATGTGGTATTTTGTGGAAGAGACATACTCAACGGGCCAAATTGCCGCATGTGGCTCGCGAGCTGCAGTTTGCCAACCATGGTCCTAGCGCAAGAAAAACAAAGGAAAAGATAAATAAATGGGACTACATCAAAATAAAAAGCTTCTGCACAGCAAAAGAAACCATAAGTGATTTATTTAATTAAAATTGGAACTGAGAAAGGCTGAGTGACTTGCATAGGGTCTAACAACTCACAAGAGTTATGAGTCTTAGACTAACCATCTTACCACTGCTCCATGTTATATTCCACAATGTCCCAGTAGGAAATTATCAAGTCATTTGCTCACATAGTTAAGCAGTAATAGAGAGTCTGCAATTTTTAAAAAACCTTTAAGTATTAGAGATACAGTGATAAATTTGATAACTGCCCTTAAAGAAGAAATTTTAATGGAGTTAAATATAAAGAATGATAATTTAATACACTTGTGTGATAGCAGAGGGAGAGAGTAATATGAGTCTTTGCTTGAAGGGGAAGATGGGGCAGAGGCAGACAAAAGACAATCACAGAGATGTATCTGTGGCCAAGATTTGAGTGAATAGAAGTTTTGAAGTGGATTAAGAAAAAAGAAGATATTCCAAGTATGAGGACATTGGCTCTTAGGAGAGGAGGACATGGAGGAAAGTGACATGTGGTTCATTTGGAAATATGAGCAGAAACTAGATCTCTCAGAGGGGTTTGCACCACACCCTCAGGTGAAGTCCCTGGAAACTCACTGGAGGGTTTGGGAAAAGAGTGAAAAATAAAAATCACTCTAAAGGCAAGGAAATGTGGATAATGATTATAGAGAAAAATGACTGGAGCAAAAGGATATCATTTAGGGAGAGAGAGAGAATGAATATGAGGCACTGAACTGAGAGACGAGCCATGAGGGAAAAGAGCAGAATGCACAAGATGAGTGCCTGATAAGATGCTTTGAAGGCTAATTGAACATCATTTTATTTCTGGGTGTTTTTGTGAGGCTGGACTGCATAAGATCAGCATTTGAATCCAGCAGACTGAGTAAAGCAGTTAGAGTGGGCATCATCCAATCCATTGAGGATCCAAATAGAACAAAAAGCAGAGGGTGCATTCCCTACCTCTGCCTGTCTTTAAGCTGGGACTTGGTTCTTTTGTGCTCAGGCTGAAATTACACCACCAATTCCTAAATCTCCAGCTTGCTAGCTGCAGATCATGAGACTTCTCAGCCTCCATAATTGTGTGAGTCATTTCCTTATTCTCTCTCTCATAATGACAGATATAGATATAATAGATCTATCATATACACAGATGGGTGTATCTATCATATTGATAGATCTATCCTATATAATAAAAAGCTAATATGCAAATTGACCAAATGGTGGAATGACGTTCCATGGGGAGCAGGCCTAAGCTGTCAGTTGGACAACCCCCAAGGGCTCCCAGACTGCAAGAGGGCACAGGCCGGGCTGAGGGGAAACCCCCCCCCCCAAGTGCCCG
>NW_006294552.1:213644-222513 GCF_000327345.1 Myotis davidii
CCCTGATCGGGGGCAGGGCCCACTGGCCAACTGCCCACGGCTCCTCCCCCCAGCTGGCTAACCACCCTCAGCCCCTCCTCCTGGCCAGCTCTGCTCTGATCAGTCCCCAACACTCCGATCGAGGGTGGGGCCAGCCAGCAAACCGCCCACAGCCCCTTCCCCCATACCAGCCCAGTCCATTGGGCCCCCATCAGGGCAGGCCAGCCAGACCCCACCCGTGCACAAATTCATGCACCGGGCCTCTAGTATAGATATAATAAATCTATCATATACACAGATGGAGATAGATAGATAGATAGATATAGATGTAGATGTAGATGTAGATGTAGATGTAGATATAGATATAGATATAGATATAGATATAGATATTTCCTATTGGCTCTGTTTCTCTGGAGAATCCTGACTAATACAAACGCTGGAGGAAAAGGAGAGGGAGAAGGCAATGATGACTCCAAGGTTTATGATTTGGACACTTACGAGATATGAGGGATGTTGACCAATATCAGTACTGCAAAGGGGAAAAAAAATCTCTTTCTACTGAATAGATCAGCTGTGGGCAAACTACGGCCCGCGGGCCGGATCCGGCCTGTTTGAAATGAATAAAACTAAAAAAAAAAAAAAGATCGTACCCTTTTTGTAATGATGTTTACTTTGAATTTATATTAGTTCACACAAACACTCCATCCATGCTTTTGTTCCCGCCCTCTGGTCCAGTTTAAGAACCCATTGTGGCCCTCGAGTCAAAAAGTTTGCCCACCCCTGGATTAGATGCTGATAGCAGTCTTCCATTCTCCCCTTTTTTAGCAAGCACAAATTTATAAAAGCTACAGTTACTACAAACTCACATGCATGCATATGTAGTTCCCTTTCTCCTACTGGGTTTGACCCTGCTGCAGACGATTCCTCACTCTGTTGTGTTGATAGTACTGAATAACTGAAAGGGCTTAAGTTTGGGTATAAATCTCACGTGAAATGCAGCAAACACTTGAGGGATAAAAGCACTATAAAGTCCTGGATAGATGGATATCAGTAAGAGTGAGCATGGAGAGACATTGCTCATGAGGCAAAGAGAGAACCTCATGAGATTGTATTCCTTTCCAATTATGGCGAGACCGCTGTTGGCTCCCAGATGTACTGGGAGGGATAAGACGTCTAGGGCTTTTGTTTAAAAACACTCCTTACAAATCCCAGTTTTAATTGTGCACTTGACTCCATTTAAAAGATCAAATGGGGAAATCTTGGAAAATAAGCCAAAAAAAAATTCTATAGGTACTTGAGAGAGAAGTGGTACTTACGCTGCTGAAAGGAGCTTGGTCAGCGCCTCACTTTCTAGAAGCAAGTACGGTTGTTTGTGTATTTCCCTTCCTCCCTGTCTCTCCTGCTAATGGTTTTCTTTCATGTTATCTTCCCTTTGATGATTTATCTGCTTGATAGAGACTCCAAAGAAGGTCAACAGGGAAAATGAGATGCTCAAAATGCGTCTCAGCTGATTTTTAAAGGATTTGCAGGGCAGCACTCTGTTCACAGCAGCCATACAAAAGTTTCAAGCCACCTAAGGACCAGGAATGTTTTCACTACATGTGCTAGGCAATATTCACTAGCCCTCCCTGTCTTAATACTGTCTGTAGGATGGGGTTTGTACATGTGAGCACATGCAGCCCAAGTAAACAGAGACGCAGTTCACAAACCCAGCTTCTTTACAGTATGCCCTAATTTCTATTAGGTGCTCCATCTCTGGGCCTTTAGAGATGGAATATGAAATGAAAAAGGGTTTGCAAACTATTAATAGTCTTCAAACAGAATCTTAAACTGAAGTCCACTAGCAAAAATCTAATACAAGTTGAAATCTAGAATAGCTCCCTTATTCAATCCCCTTTGTCCATTGCAGGGAGAAATTAAACAAATTAATGGGACTAGTAGGGCTCCATAGAGGAAGTTTGAAAACCTTTAATTCTGACAATATGTAGAATTCATTTTATACTTCATACATTCATTCATGGTTAATAATTGTTGATATTATTTTAAAGAACATTTTTTTAAAAAATACATTTTATTGATTTTTTACAGAGAGAAAGGGAAGTGGGATAGAGAGTTAGAAACATCAATGAGAGAGAAACATCGATCAGCTGCCTCCTGCACACTCCCTACTGGGGATGTGCCCGCAACCAAGGTACATGCCCTTGACCGGAATCGAATCTGGGACCCTTGAGTCTGCAGGCTGACGCTCTATCCACTGAGCCAAACCAGTTAGGGCAATAATTGTTGATATTTTGAAGCACTTTTATTTTGGGTATGGGTTAAATGCAAATATTTTGCATTCTTTTAGTAATTATTTCTTCATAGAAGAAAGTATGTTTGATAAATATCACCATGTGTCCAGTTGGTAAAATCTGTTAAAATTGTTGCCCAAAATGTGTGATTAGGATTTTGATGAATTAACTGCTATGAGAAAGTCATTTGGACTTATCCATTTCTGGTAATATGACCAAAGAAAGATCCTGAAATCCCCCAGGTACAAAATATCTAGTGATGTTGGGGATGAGAATGCATGCAAACACACACACACACACACACACACACACACACACACACACACACTTTTGAGTGAATGGAAGAAGTTAAGAATCACTGGAGGCTAAGAACAAAGCAGAACAAACAGTCCGTGAAGGAAAAATGACGCTGAAGCTGCTGCGTGCCCTAAGTGCACACTGAGGGCCTGTGACCAGGAGCTCCGCACAAAGAAGCCAGCAGGAGGAAGAGGGCTGTGATCTACGCATGGGGCTGTGCAGGGGAGACAGCTTTAGTCTGCCCACATAAAGCCAAACACAGGAAGGTGTGCACTTGCTTGCAGAAGTCAAATGACAAATTTTCAGAAAATTGGCAAGCTGGCTGACTTCACATTGGTGGCGTGAAATGAACTGTGACGAGAGCCTTCACCCCACAGAACCCACCATAGGTTATAAATCAGCTCCCCTCTTTTTTTCCCCAGAAAGTCATTTGCTAAACATTTACCAGTACATACTGGCTCCTTTATAATAAAAATCATAGCTTAAACTAAATGAAAATATCCACAGGGAGGCAAATAGCACAGGAAAATGTCTATCTTACACTGAGCTCTGGGTAGAAGTGAAAAAACACACACCCAAACCAAAAAAACCTCTGAGATGGCAAAGTCGCCTTTGACTCTCAACATAGATGGTCCTGAATGCATATTATTTTTATGATTAAAAAGGAAAAATACCTCTCTAAGGCAAAATTTTTAAGTTAAAATTTAGGATTAAATTTTAAGTTAAGATCTAGAGCTGGGTCAGTTAAGGTATAAGATGAACCTAAAATATCTTGTTCCAGAAAGTAGGAAGGTGATCAATGAATGACAAGGACATAGCAAAACGACACAGTCCAGTTTAAAAGGAGCTCCGGGTTAAATCTGGGACAATTTGTCCTATTAATCCAATGGGATATTATTTAGAAATAGAAAGGAATACTGATACATCCAATAACATGGATAAATCTCAAAACACATCATGCTTACTGAGTCATGCTTACTAAGACTGCGTATAATATAATTCCACTTAAATAAAACATTCGGAAAAGGAAAAACTGGAGTGATAGCAACACAGCAGTTATTGCCAAGGGGTCAGTAAGTTGAGGGGCAGAGGATTCACTCTAAATGGGCAGAGGGAACTTTTTAGGATGATGGGGTTGTTTTGTAGTATGATTGTCACGGTGGCTTCCTCAATGAAGCTGACGAAAAGGGGGGAAAAGGAAAGCTGGTGTCACTGTATTAACAGCGAACAAGGTGGACTTTACGGCAAGACACTAGAAAGAATGAAGGAAATTTCATTATAATGAAGGGATCAATCCGCAAGGGAAATGTCAGAATCTTAAAGTAGTATTTCCCAAATAACACAGCTTCCCCACATGGATAAAGCAAAAGTTCTGAGAACCAGAAGGTGAAATCGGTAATTCCACAATCATAGTGAAAGTCATCACTATCTTTTCCATTGGTTTTTAGAGCAAATACGCTTCCCACACATTGTTTGTAAAGTAGCAACCAATTGATAACAAATCTGACCTTACTAATACCCAGGCACTGCAGAGTACACATTCTTTTCATGTGCATATGGAATATTAATAAAAATCATATTCTAGGTCAAAGAGCATTTCTCAATATTTCAGATAACTAAACTCTTCCACAGTATGCTCTCTGAACACAGTGAAAATAAGCTAGAAAAAATGTGGAGAAAAGATAACTGGAAAATCCCCAACTACTTGTGTAATAAAGAGTATATCTGATCTCTTTTTGTTGGTTCCTGGTTCAAGGCACAGAGCTTCAAAAAAAACCCTTGGGATCTCCTGATAAGATGGTCCCTGTTATTCATATTGAGTCACTTGGACTATACGTGTGTTTATGCTATGAGATGACTCATAGTGAGCCCTTAAAGAGTGGCAGGGGAGCAACGGGCCATGGCAGAGAAGCTAAGACCTAATTAGAGGGTTAGCATTCTCAGCCCATCCCTCTCCTCCAGGCAGGAGAGAGGACTAGGGATTGAGTTCATTCATGTGGACAATAATTTAATTCATCATGATCATGTAATGCAAATGTGATTAAAAACTCGGAATACAAGGCTCGAGGGAGCTTCCTGGTTGGCACCTAGAGGGTGGCTGCAGGCTGACTTCCCGGGGACAGAAGCGCTTGCATTCGAGGCTCTTCCAGTCTTGCCCTATGTACCTTTTCACCTGGCTGTTTGTATCCCATGTAATAAAGTAGTAATTGTCAGGATAGTGCTTTCATGAGTTCTATGAGTCGTTCTAGCAAATGACCACATCTGAGGGGGTTATGGGAAGCCCTGAATTTGTAGCCAGTCAGGCAGAAGTGGAGGTAGGTTTGGGAAACCCCGGACTTTCAGTGAGCATCTGAAGTAGGGCAGGCTTGTGGGACTAAGTCTTTAACTTGTGGGGGTCTGTGCTAACATTGTGTAGTTAATGTCAGAATTGAATTGAATTGCACAACACCCAGATGATGTCAGAGAATTGAGGTCAGAAAGTAACTTGAAGTTAAAAAATATGTCAATAATTTTTGAATTAAAAACAGTATTGGGTTTTTAAATATTGGGAAATATTTTGAACAAAATTAAAATGAAGAACAAAATATGGCTCACCATGAGTCATGTCATATCTCACAGCATATTAAAACTTACAGGATGCAGCTAAGGAGTGCATAGAGAAAATGGAAAAAATATTAAAATAGAAGAAAAAGGGTTGAAAATTACCTAAATTTTCATTTCAGGAAGTTAGGAAAGAATGATAAATCGAAACCAAAGTTGTAGAAGAAAATAAGTAGTAAAATTACAGAGAAAAATAAAGAAAATAGTTTTAAAAGCATGTTATAGAGGAAAATATTTTAAGCCAAAAGTTTGTTCTTTGGACAGATCAATAAAATTAATAAAACCTACAAGGACTGGTCAAGACAAAAGAGAAAATACAAATTGACAAAAGAAAGAAAAAATAGGTGATGTCACTATATCTCCTACAGAGATAAAAACATGAATATTATGTACATGATAACAAAGTATTTGACAATTTAGATAAAATTAGAAAATTCCTATAAAATGCAACTTTTCAAAACCCTCACAAGAACAAAAAGAGAATTCCAAGATAAATCGCATTCAAGTCTGCAAACATTTTAAATAAATTGTTAAAATTTAAATATAGAATATATTTTAATGTACATTATATTATATATTCTATGTTTTATCTATCACATATTTTATATACTATAATAGATATTATGTGTAATAGGTAATATGTGTGTGTGTGTGTGTGTGTGTGTATGACCAATCTCACAGAAATTCTTCCAGAGAACAGGTGAAAAGGGGAGTCTTCCTAGTTAATCTTATGAAGACACAATGATTAACTAACTGTAATGTGGAATTCTGGATGGGACCCTGGAGCAGGAGTGACATTAGGTAAAAACTAAGGAAACCTGGATAAACTATGAACTTTCATTAATGATGTTTTATCAGTGTCAGTTCACTAATTACAATAAATGTACCATATTAATGTAAAATATCAATGACAGGAAAAACTGAGGGAGGAGGTCTATGGCAACTTTCAGTGTTCTATTTTCTCAAAATTTCTGTAAATTCAAAACTTCTAAAACATGAAGTCCATTAAAAAAAACTTAGGGGAAAAGAAAATACTGTATAAATATAATAAATACATGGATTATGCAATAAAATGACAGCCTTTATATTAAGATGACTACCAAAAGCAAATATACAAAAGTAGATTTTAAGGCTGAAGAGCATGATGGGAGTTAAAGAGGGTCAGCGTATAATGATAAAAGCTTCCAATCATCAGAAGGATAGAGTACTGAAAATGTAAATTCAAACATCTGAAGCAAAATTTGACCAAAGTATCAAATAAATATATAAACTTACCATCATAATGAGAGACATTCACTCACTTTTCTCAGTAATTGATAGATCAAGTAGACAATTAAGTCAGTAAGAATATAAAATATTTGAACAACATAATAATAAACTTGATCTAATGCATATGTATAGAGCACTGTACCCAGTAACTGGAGATCATACATTCTTTTTAAGCACACAGGGGACCTAAAACTGGCCACATATTGAACTATAAAGCAAGCCAAAGTAAATTTTAAAAATTAGTCTCATACAGATCACTGTCTGGCTCCAGCAGAATTAAATAAGAGTTCAGTAACAAAAAAAATAACTTAAAATTTCATATCTGGAAAAAAATTTTAAGACCTTTAAATAACCATTGAGTAAAAAAGAAATCATACCATTTATCTATCAATCAAAGGTGTGAAGCAGCTAAAGTAGTAATTAGAGATATGCACAGAAATTGATAAAGTAAGGAATAAAGATATAATAGATATAATCAACAAAGCCAGGAGTTTATTTGAAAATATTAATAACACCAACAAAATACTGTTAATAATGATCAAAAATAAATATAGAGAGCAAAACCACCAATACTAAAATTTTTAAAGAACATACCTAAAACGCAGCAGATTAAGAAGAAATTACCAGGAATAAGTCTGTGCCAATAAATTTAAAGTTTTATTTGAAAAACTGACTCAAGAAGAGAAAAATATATATTATTCTATAACCACTAAATAAGTACAATTCATATTTTAAAATCTTCCCATGAAGAAAACTGCAGGCCTGGATGGTTTTAGAAGGTTAGTTTTACCAAAGATTCAGGAATCAGATAATTACGATCTTATACAAAATTTTCCAGAGACTCAGAAAAGAGGGAATGCTCTCCAACTCATTCTGAGGCCAGTGGTACTTTACCAAACTGGAAAGGACAGTATGAAAAAGGAAAGTTAAAGGTCAATCTCACTCCTGAACACAGATTTTTTAAAATGTGAAACAAAATATCAGCAAATTAAACCCTGCATAATATGGAAAGGAAAATACTTCATTGGCAAGGATGGTTCATCCTAGGAACGCAAAGTCATTTTAACATTAGACAATGTGACAGTGGAGGGGGGAAGGAGGGTTGGTTAAACCTCTGTTAACTCACTCTGCCAAAGTAAAAATTGAAATTGGTGCACAGAATTATTGCACAGTGATAAGTTCTGTGCAATACCATTAAATGTCCCTGAGGAAACAGCATTTTCAGACATTATAGTATTTTTATATCTATCTGTTTGAGGTATTAAAATGCTATCTTTCCTCAGGTTCCCTCATCAAAAGCATATTCCTCACCAAAATTCCAGTGTCTATTATCCACCATTACAGACCATGACCTTGACTTAAAGGGACCATTTCCATGAACTTCTTATTAAATGAATTATTATTAGCCTGTGAGCACATACCAGTTTGCTAGATTGTTTTCCTGGTAACAGCTAGCTGAGATCTAGACTCGGAGGGAATGGGACATAGGAATGGAAGTTCCAGTGGGAGGAGAAAGAGAAGAGTTTCAGGAAATTGGGCCCTGCAGGGGATAAACATACCAAACTCAGAAGCACCGCTGTACTGGCATCTCCCTGAGCTCACAGCTATAGTCACATGGTGCCTTGGCGAACACCAATATTCAAAAGAGTATTTGGTCCAGATGTAGGATCTTGCACATCCCATCAGATGAAGAAACGCACTTAACAGGAAAGGAAGTGGAAGCGTGGTAGTGGGCCTGTGATCTCAGGACCCACAGCTCATCTCGCATCTGCAATAACCCAGAAGCAGCCGGCCCGATGGGATATAGGACCGAACCACCTGATTGTAGGCGCAGCTGAGGCTCCAGCCTGGAGACAACACTCCAAGGATGGGGCATCATCCTTCAGAATGTAGTATATTCTCCAAATCAATACCTCATACATGGTGCTGTCTCCCCAAAAGGTAGAACAAAGGTATGGAAGAAGCAGGCGTCCGACTCACCTTCACTCCCCATGACTCACCTGGACAATTTGTTCTACTTGCCAATGCCCATCTGGAGTGCCTGCTTCCGGTGGGCAAAAGCTTTCACTGGGGAACACAGCGAGCGTCTTATTGAACTTTAAGCTATGGCTGCTGCCAAACTCTTCAGGATCCTTGTGCCAGGAGACCAGCGGGCTAGGGGAGGAGTTACGATCCTGGCAAGGGAACATTGACCCTGATTATCAGAAGGAGTGGGACTGCTGACACATGGGGACAGAGAGGAAGACCTCGGCATCCAGATGATCCACTGGACATCTCCTGACACACTCTAAAGCAGTGGTTCTCAACCTGTGGGTCACGACCCCTTTGGGGGTCGAACGATCCTTTCACAGGGGTCGCCTAAGACCATCGGAAAACACATATATAATTACATATTGCTTTTGTGATTAATAACTATGCTTTAATTAAGTTCA
>NW_006294552.1:222618-234346 GCF_000327345.1 Myotis davidii
GGACAAGTGAAGCAGACACAGCTTGAGAAGAGCATGGTAACCAGGGATGAAGGTCTAGATGGGTGAGTGTAGTTGGTACTGTGGGACCCTGCCCAGACTTCCCCCTTCAGGATTGAGTCAGACATGCCCCTGACAGCTGAAAGCTAAGCCCCTACCTGGAACCCATCTCAAAGGAAGCTGCCTTGCCCAAGGCTGTCCCCTGCATGTTGCCTATGTCACATGACTGACTGATGATGTGTGGTGTACAAAGGCCTGGCCTCTTTTCCTCAACTGACTGCTTAGCTCTAAATAGTCCTTTTTTTGTGATCCCATCACAGTTCGACTTTCTCCTTTGACCAAATCCTATGGTCTTTGTTCCTCATAGCTGTTTTTCCTAGGGCACCCCTAGGAAAAACTTTGTGCACTCAAATATTTCTTGAAAGAATGCAGAGCACAAGTGTCCTTCTGTATTGTGGGAAAGAGATGCTTGAATATCTATACTAATAAAAGGGTAATACGCTAATTAGACTGGACATCTTCTGGACGTCCTTCTGGACAAAGCCACGGTGACAGGGGCCGAGGCAGAGGTGGTTAGGGGCAATCAGGCTGGCAGTGGGGAGCCGTTAGGGGGTGATCAGGTCAGCAGGCAGAGCTGGTTAGAGGCAATCAGGCCGGCAGGCAGAGGTGGTTAGGGGCGATCAGGCAGGTGAGTGGTTAGGAGCCAGTGGTCCCAGATTGCGAGAGGTATGTCTGACTGCCAGTTTAGGCCTGATCACACAGGGCCTAAACTGGCAGTCGGACATCCCCCAAGAGGTCCCAGATTAGAGAGAGTGCAGGCTGGGCTGAGGGACACCCCATGCACAAATTTCATGCACCGGGCCTCTAGTGCAATATAAAATAGAATGACATCTTTTTACATAAGCAAACCTTCCAAATCGACATACTTTGATCAATAACAAATGAGCATATGGAAATTTGAGTCGGGACTCATTCAATCTTTTATTAACAAAAACACATTTTAAAAATCATCTATTATATACAGAACCATTTCAAGTTATGGGGATGCAGAAATGATTTAAACATAGCCTCTAACCATAAGGAGCTTACAATCAAATGCAAAAAGAGAGAGGTATATGGGGAACTTATGTATGCTAAAATAGTGTTGACACAGAAAAAAACAGCATGGAGAAGTCACATGCTGGAATTTAGATCACTTTAGATCACTTCCAGTTGGGCATATAGGTAAGTTTTCTTGCAGAAAATAAAATTTGAGTTGGCACTAGGGAAAAAGGTATGAGTTGGATAGGTGGAGAAGAGGTAAGTGTGCCTGAGCGGAGAGAACTGAAGGAGCAAAGGTGTCAAAGTGTTGCAATATGGGGCTTATGTAGGTGATGGTAATGGTTGATTTGGCTGGGTTCTGGTTACTTGGAAGAAAGATGTGGTGGAGAGCCTGGAAAGACAGCTTGAGAATGTATTGTAAAGGACTTAGAATGCTAGTTTGAAAATATTAAATTGTATCTGACAAGTAATAGAGAATCAAGGAAAATTTGAGCAAGTGAGTAATGATCTCAGATCTGTGTTTTAGGAAGATTAGCCAATGGCCTGTCATCAGGTGGTGCGAATTCCATTCCAGCCTCTTCTAGCTGTGTGTTCTTGAATAAACCATATATCCTGTCTCTGTTTTGGATTCCTCATCTGGAAATAGGGCTGGGGTTCAGTTACTTTTCTTAAACAAAGAGATGGTTTACTGACAATAAGATGATAGGGAGTGATGTGTCTATAATATGTGTTGATAATTTATTGTCTGGTTATTCACAGATTTTTCTATCCCTCCCTTCTCCCAACCTGAGATCTCAGTGACTATAGTGAGTGGTTCTGTTCAGAAAGGAACTCTTAGTCCCAAACGTGTGTGTGTGTGTATGTGTGTGTGTGTGTGTGTGTGTGTGTGTGTGTGTTTTGGTGTCACTAGAGGGAGGTGGTAGAGGTAAGAGAGGGCTTGACTGGTTTTCAGTAAAAACAGCTCCCTATATTACAGATTTATTATTTTCCAGACACAATGATAATTGCTTGAAACATATTTTCTCATTTAATCAACACAATAATCTTGTAAGAAGGGTTCTTTCTTACAAGAAAAGTTCCTGTGGAGACATTGGGCCACTTGTCCATGCATCTGCTATAAAGATGTTAGTAGAGCAAGTTTTCTGACTATGCAATAAAGGTATTTTCCCCTTATGTAGTGACTGGAAGACCTGATTATAATCAACTAAAGAGTCAGCAGACGCTGAATGTACATGCATTTAACTGATGTGGGCAGAGTTCAATCCCAAACTGACACCCTCCTCATATTAAAATGATGAGAAGTTTCTTTGGATTCTAGCCCGGGAAAAGGAATAAAGATGACTCATTTACTAATTTGCTGAATGGAAGATATTTGAGCGGTGCTTTAGTTATTGATGCTGGAGAAAATATAATAGTCTTCCACGTTATTATTTTTTCTAATTTCAGAAATATACATGAACGACAAAAAAACCCCACAATAACTCTTTAGGATACAATTTTAAGGGGCTGTGATTTTTATCTCACCAGCAGCAGCCAGGTCTAGGTAAAGTCTTCAATCTCTCTGAGCTTCAGTTTTCTCATCTGTAAAATGGGATTAATACTTCACTCGCAGAGTTGTTGCAAGCATTAGAAATAAGTGTGGAAGGCTCCACATACACTGCCTGCACACGGTAAGCGCTCAATTAAAGGTGTCCATCAATCACATCTGCCTCACTTTCTATATAAGCAGATTGTTAGGATTTTGTACAAGTAGGGCATCTGTGTTCACTATAACATCTTTTCAATGATTTGGTCCATTTATCATAATAAGCAGGGAGATGTATAGAAGTCTGATGAAAAGGCTCAAGATACTACCTTCCGGCTAAAATGTAGGGACTTACAAAGCTTCTGTGGGGTGATTTCTGTGTAACACTTTGTTCAGCCATCTCACCAGTTCGGTATCTGCAACCTTATATGGCAGCTACACTTAGCTACTTGTATCTCTTCTACACATGATGCTCCCTCGTGACACTGAAATGACTTTTTCCTCTTTTACTGCCTGGTTAATTCCTATGCAGTCATTAGATCTTCCAAAAAGTCCTCCCTTCCCCACCCTAACCCCACCCTTGGGCTCTATTTGATATTTTTTCTCAGCCTGTGTTTCCATAGCATGCCATGCTTACCTTTGTAATGAGGAACACTGAATTTTCATAGATGTCATAGGTGGCTTTCTTGACAACTGTTTCTCCCACTAGATAAGAAGTACTAAATGCTGGGAGTCTGTGTTCCTAATCTAAATATTGCCAGAGTGTGATATAGCCCCTGGCTCATGGTTGGTGCTCCACTGCTGTTTGTAACTTGTTGAATGAGGTGGATGGTTTCCTCTCCAGGGAACAACGTAAGACCAATAGCGAGTACCTTAGAATGTAAGGATATGAAAATCATATCATGACAATAAAAATTTTTTGTTTTGATAGTGACAATATGATATACAATTGGAAAGAATGAAAGTATGTCATAATGATAAGTCTTTAGTCATTTTTCATAGCTGGTAGCATGATAATCATTAAGGAATTTATCTAACACACTTCCTCAAAAAAGTATATTTAACCTGTATATGCCATAACCAAGGTACATGCCCTTGACCGGAATTGAACCTGAGACCCTTCAGTCCACAGGCCAACGCTCTATCCTCTTTAAACTAACAGAAAGTCAAACTTTTATGCCAGCTACATAATAGTATTTAATCTGGAAGTCCCAAATCATCTTTATTCAAGTTTCAAAGAGGTACCTCTTAGATTTAACATAAGGATTTTATTAATAAGCAAATTCATTCATAACCACCTTAATTTTTTATTTCTGATTTGTTAAACTTTAATCATAGTTCCTTTAATGAAATCATTCTAGCCTCAGGAATTGTAACTTTTTATCTTGATCTTTTTCCTTTGAAATCTGAGAGGAGTATTTTCACATTTTGATTATAATTATCATCTATAATGAAATCAAAACAAAGTCTTTTCCAGCTAATGGGCCAAGAAAGGCATTTTGATTTACATTTATAAGAACGTGAATGGTTATAAAATGCAAACTGAAAAAGTTCACAGTTGTACACATAATGTGAATGTATAGTTAGGAAAATCCACTTGGTGATCTCAGGCCTATAAATAACTCAAACTGATGTCCTCTTGGTTAAATGCCAGTTTGCTAAATTCTGTGCCTATTTTTGGGAAGGAGTGTATTTTAAAGTCCATGTAAAAGTATCAAATATTTTCCTTCCCTCTTTACTAAGGTCTTCTTCTCTTACAGAGCCTGCCCTGTTTGAGCAACAAGAGATTTTTTGTGGAAGAGATTTTCTAAAAGCAGGAGAACTGTCTCCATGCATATCAAAGAACACGCTCTTATTGTGATGATGTCATGGTCTATCATGGCAAAATAAAAATTTTCTATGATTTTAATCTACCTTTTACCATCCCTGTGATGTGAGTCCTTTTTGTTGAATCCCGATACCTTGCTTATTGGTTCCCATTCACTGGCTCTATCAAGTTCTAGTTGAGATCATTTAGATGTAGATGGTGTTGGAATCACCAAGGATAAACTGCAGTGCTTTCTGCATGACTTGTCCACCTTTCCAAATAGACTTTAGACACAGAAGTGGGGGTCTCATGGTAGAAAGCACAGTAGACTAAGAGTCAAAAAACACATGTTTCTGGCACTTTCTAGTTCTTACCTTGGGTAAGTCTGTAAGGCTTCAAGTGATTGTACCACTGGTATAAGGTAGAGGCCCTTTCTGTCTAAGGGATTTTCAAGGATTTCAGTGGTCATGACTGCCCAGCAACATTCCATCTCCAGATGATTAATCTAAGAGAGTGGCTTTCAAATTTGGCTGTACGTTGGAGTCACCTGGAAAACTTTTCAAACTTTGGGTGCCTTGGCCACACCCCAGATCAATTAAATCACAAACTTGGGGGGTAGGATCTAGATCTTCAAATTGTCACCGTTTTCTCAGTGATTCCAATGTGCAGCCAAGCCTGAGCCCACTGACCTTGGGAATGCTATGACCTTTGCTAGTAACAGTTTATAAATGAGCACGTGATCCAATTCTGACCAACAAAATGGAAAACAAAGACTGCAGGAAAGCGTTGGGGAAAGATCCCCGCTCCCCCCCCCCAAAGAAACACAAGAGGCAACAAGACCTGTTAAAACTCTAAGGTTGAAAATGCCTGACGGAGGTAGACAGAGCTGCCAAATCAGACAAAAGTGAAACTAAAAAATAGAGCATGCCCAACCTCCAAGCTTCAAGTTATCTGAAATTATAAATTTCCTCAGTGAATAAATCACATCACAGTTTTCCTGTTATTAGCAACTGAAATATCCTAAGTCATTTGCTCCAAATGAGAAATATTGATTGTACACCTGGCTGTTGTAAGTCTAGGTTAGTGGGTCTCAAGCCTGGCTACACGTTAGGATGAAGATCACTTTTGAAAAAATGCAAAATCTTGAACCCCACCCTAGACCTACTGGATCACAATCTCTGGACAGAGCCTAAAATCCTATATTTTTACACAGCTCACCAAAAAATTTCAATAAAGCCAGTCTGTACACTGGTGTTTGGGAATAACTACTTTTATAACAAAGAGAGAGAGAAAAGATAGAAAATAGTTATTCCATCACACAAATAAAGATAAGCAAATTCATTCATAACCATGGAAAGAATTTTAAACATTATCCAGTACGACTTTATTGCCTCACAGATACAAAAATCGAGGCCCAGAGAATTGAAATTATTTGCTCAAAGAAAAACATGAGTTCCTTAATACAAGTATACATGGTATGTCTATATTTGCATTTCATCTTTCTACAACTGAATGTTTCTTTCATTCTGAATCACTGGATTAGAATATAGGTTTATAGACTATGGACACTATTCTTTAAACAAACCAGCTTGGAAACTATCTGAACTACATACTAAAAGATAAATTAATAGATTGTTCAGCTAACATGCAACTTATACCAGAAACTTGTTTCAAGCACTTCTTGTGCTCAGAAATATCATGAGTTAATTCCACTGGAATGTCCTTGCTCTGTGCTCTGCTGGGGTAGAATGTGGTTAGAAACCAGAGGTCCAGGGGAAGAATTGCCAATAGTTCAAACAATATCTCCTGGGAAGCTTGTTTGATCTCTTTGTGTTTATTACCCCTTAGATTTGCCTTTAAATATTTTCCCCCTGCATTTGGATTCTTTAGCTTTCTACTGAGACCATTTTAGATAATCGACACCATATGATATTTAGGTTGGGGGTTCTTATTCGACATTCTGTAGAATGTCCTTCACATTCATTGTGCCACCAGTGAGGAAAACTTGCTTCTACCTAGCCCTCTAATAATAATAGTGATGATGACATAGTGCAATGATGACTAGAGTAACCCATTTTGAAGGGAGCTAGACATGGAATGTCTTCATCACTTAGGTCCATGTCTGTAAGTTAATTGTAAGTGGCCACTATAGTGAAGTAACAAAGTTCAACATGTTTCTGAGAAGCATTAGTATAGGGTGGGGCGAAAGTAGGTTTATAGTTATTTATATTAAATCATATATAAATAAACTGTGTTTCTAGTACTCACGGCTGTAAACCTACTTTTGCCCCACCCTGTGAATACCTTTCATTTACTATACAATTTGATGTTATCAGGCATAACTGGGAGTCTTCAGACAGCCTTGCTATTTATGACTTCCTTACCAGCTCAGAATGTAAAAGGTGAGGATGTAAGCATTTTACACTCTTCACACTCAGGTTACCTTTGAGTTTGATGCATAGTGGTGTGGATGCCTAGAGGATTCATGCTCCTTTATGCCTGATGGATAAAAGAATGTTTGAAAATGTACATATTTTGAAATATTAGTACTATTAGTTTCTGTTTTCCCATTTCTTAGAATTGTCTTTCCCCCCATCAGATCTAACCTCAAGAATATTTGAGATGCTAACACTCAGTACACAGGCCACAAAATGTAGAGAAAACGGAAGTCAGAAAAGGAAACGCATTCTGTTCCATTTCCTTAGGCACCTCGAACCTTTATGTAAGAAAAAGTGAGAGTGTAAAGTGTGAATGTATGGAAAATATTCAAATAAATAAAAATTCCAGATGTTTGTTAAAATGCTATATTAGAATAGTAGTGCTTTTGCATTAAAAACAATGCAACCTTTGTGACAGCAAGAGAGTTACGTCTAAAGAAGTGTTTCCCAAAGTATGTTCTTCAAGACCATGACTACGCAGGCTACCAAATAAAGTGACACAAAAAAAATTAAGTGAGCAAATAGTTTAGAGAAATTGAGGTGAACAGGCCCTCAAAGCCTGTAATACTCCACCACTGAGTGTGGCTATCCAAAAGGGAGGCTTTCATCTGCGACCTTCCCCAAACATATTTGACCACATGCTTATTTTTTAATGAAGCAGGTTGCAGGAGTGACGATCTGTATTCATCTGTGGTATCTCGGGGACTCCAAGAAGGACGGATCAGGCCACTGGACTGAGGCCGAGTGGATTTCTGAGAGTCGGGAGAGGCTTTCCAAGGGGACTCTCTGCAGATAAGGAGCATAGAAGGCCCATCCCACAGCCTGAGGCCAGAGCGTGGGCTGCTGTTCTACAGCCCCTCGAGATTTACTGGTGTCCTCGGTCACAGAAAACATGACAGAAAATTTTTAAAAATTTTGATTTAATTTTTTAAAAATGTTTGTATTGACTTTTTAGAGAGAGAGGAATGGAGAGAGATAGAGAGATAGAAACATCAATGAGAGATAGAAACATCAACGAGAGATAGAAACATCAATGAGAGAGGAACAGCATCAATTGGCTGCCTCCTGCACGGCCTCCACTGGGGGATCGAGCCCGCCACTGAAATACATGCCCTTGACCAGATTCAAACCTGGGACCCTTCAGTCCGCAAGCCGATGCTCTACCCACTGAGCTAAACTGGCTAGGGCTGATTTAGTTGTTATTAAAATGCTTACTTCTATTTAATCACAACATAACACAACATCACACACCCCCCTCCCCAAAGAAGAGCTGCTTCTCAACCACATTAACTAGGGCTGTGTAAGAGGATCCAAAAGAGGCGCTCTTTTCTGACTCTGGCGTCCTCTTCCAGCGCTGGAATGGTAGCCATCGCTTACTGAGCTTTACACTGGCCTCTGCGTTACTTTTTTAAAACAACCTTCTGAAGTCGCCATTATTATCTTCATTTTACAAGTGAAGAAACTGAATGTTGGGGGGTTTAAGGAACTTGCCGCGATAACACAGTTGTCTCCCAATAAGCCTGCACTTTAATAAAAGCTGAAAGAGAGCGTGTGGACGGACGGCTTCAAGAGGTCAATAAAAAGGCACCGTTACTCTTTTTTTGTTTTGTTAATCCTCACCCAAGGATATTCCTCTCACCCCATTGATTTTTAGAGAGAGAGGAAGGGAGGAAGAAACAGAGAGAAACATTGATGTGAAAGAGACACATCAATTGGTTGCCTCCTGCATGCAGCCTGGGGATCATGAGCCTACAACCAAGGTATGTGCCCTTGACCAGAATCAAACCTGGGATCTTTCAGTCCATGGGTCCACGCTCTATTCATTGAGCCAAACTGACTAGGGCAGCACTGTTATCTTGATAGTATATTAATTTTAAGTATCTAAGAAGTCAAAGTGGTAGATATTTATCTTTTTTCTCTCTTTCTAGGTTTGATTTTAAAAAATCCTTCTAAATCCTCATTTCTTTTCAATGGTCAATTACACCAAACTCATATCAAAATGATCAAATCCAGTGTGTGTGTGCGTGTGTGTGTGTGTGTGTGTGTGTATTAAGATGGATACATGACAAAATATCTAAATGATTTTGCAATCAAAATCTTGCACTTTATAAGCTGGTAAGCCAACCATGGAAAAAACTCAAATACAAAATTAATGCTATAATGGTGTTTATGTTTTTATTACCCTGTAATTATATCATTCCTGTGATTGTTTTTCTTTTCATGCTGGTCTATAAAGTGTTGCTGCCTCAACCTGCTTTAAACATCTACATTTGTAGGATTAGGACTAGTGATGTTTTGCCAGTTTCCATTAAAGAAGCCAGATGTACCCAACCCACCTTCTTTGATAAAGTCCTTCATTAATTTGACACCTGGAACCCTCAGCTGTTCTCTTATTGGTGGAATTATCCTGGTCTTTAAATAACAGTATACTCTTTGTCATGAGAAACACATTATGGAGTTAGTTATTGTGTCGATTTTTATACTTTGCTGTTATAACTTACATTAGTTATCTTATTTTGAAAATGTTGATTTATTACAAAGATTTATTATTTTTAGAGTGTCTTGTTCAAATAAAATTTTGCATATGATTTATTTTTTGCTATGAAATTCTTTATTCCACAGGTTCTTTTTACTTGTCCTTATTCACTTTGCAGTATTCCAAATGCTGCCAAAATTTGCATTGAAGTACATAGACACAATTAAGTCTAGATTTGCCAAGATGGATCAATTAGTGGGCAGTTACTTTTTTTATTTTCCACAAAAGAATTATGGAATTCCTGCAAATGGCAATTTTTCAATATGATCTCATTTCTAGAAGTCTACAATCCAGCAAGTTTTCAGGAATCAATCTCTTATAGTGAGTGAGGTACATTAAGTGAAGTATGTGTGTCTGCATAAGTAAAAAGTATTCTACCTGAAAATTTTGGATTTGTACCTAGAAACAAGTAATTGCTACTAGAAAATGTGTTCACCTGAACCATCTACTTCTATTATCAATTAAAACACTTTGAAAGTAAATTAATATTTAAAGGTATATTTTTTCTGGCATGACTCCAATATTACTCATCATTTTAAAATTACATTATCCATTAAAACACTTTTAGAATAAATAAATATCTAATGGTATATCTTTTTTTCTGGCATGAACTCAATATTACTCATTATTTTAATGAAGAAATCCCTAGGAAACCTCCAGGTTTTACTTAAGTGAATAAATGATTAGCCTTTGGCCCAGAATTATTTTAAAAAGATAAAATATTAAATTTACTAATAGATCTTTTCTGTTAAAGTTGGCCTCTGGGTTTATCTGCTGTGCTTGGAGAGGTTCCAGACCCTACTGGTTTTGACTTTGTAATCCAGTATTTGCCAGTCAAAGCAGCATTGTGTAGGCGCATCCCATGGCTCCTCCTAGACCTACATCTCTTGGGCTTCCCTCCTCTCCTCTCATTTCCTGCCCGGCCTGCAGCACTGAGGGGCAATGAGGGCAGTTCCATGACTAAACCTTCAATTTTATAATAAATGATGCTGGAGGAACAGGGGCCATGGCTATGTGGAGATGAATGCTACTCTAGATCTACACTACTTTTTTATGGTCTACAAATTTTAACATGCTCCCAAGTGTTTCTTATGAACAATGATAATCAAGGACTTGTTCTGGGTATCGAGACTGACTTCACTGCATGCATTGCAAAAAAAAAAAAAAGGAATATACTGGAGACTTCTGTGAAGATGGTACAATGAGGAGACCCCTGAATCTCTTTTAGAGAAATTCAACTGAAATACTTATAAAACTATCAAAAACTGAAAATAGTTTTAGTAACAGCAGTTAAGTAACAAGAAATACGTATGTACCAGGCTATGACATTTTACAAGTGTCTCTTACTAAAAAAAAACCCTCAGTTTTTACCTCTAAAATGGCATTACAGTTCCCACCTTTTATGAAGGGGTTGTGAGGATTAAACAGTAAGGCACACAAAGAAGCTAGCACAGCACCCAGTATATAGGCAGCACTTAAAAACTGTCCACTCTTCCCGCTAAGTTTTTTGTCAGCTTCTGCCTACTCCAAGCTAGGTGTGCATACTAGCCATTTGCTGACACTGCACCCTGAGGTCTGCGCCCCCTCCTAGGACTCAATGCAGTTAGTATTATTCTGGAGCTGCAAAACAAAAAATTTTAGGCCATTAATTTCAGGGAACTTATACTTCTGTCCTGATTGCTGGTGTTAACCCAAATCTACCCTGCCTCCCATCTATTTCTTGTTTTATGTTTTTATTGATTTTTATAGATAGAGGGATAGGGAGAGAGACAGAAATATTGATGAGAGAGAATCATCAATTGGCTGACTTCTGCACACTCCTTACTGGGAATGGAGCCTACAACCCAGGCATGTGCCCTGACCAGGAATAGAACTGGAGACCTCTTGGTGCCTGGAAGGATGCTCAACCAACTGAGCCACACTGGTTGGGCTCCCACCTATTTCTTATATCCACCCAGAGAGCTCAGGAACTATGGTTAGGCACTCTTCAGACGCTGTTACAGAGGTCTAGAATCCCCCCACTGAGGCCTCCTGGTCTTTTTTTAACATATCAATGTCCACTAGCTTACCAGGGCTCCACTATGCTGACTCCAATCTACGTAGAAATTCTCCCGTGATTCTCAGTTCCCAGTCACTTCCCTGCTGACCACAGGTACTCTCCTTCTCATCCCAGAATGTATCATGACTTGAAACTTACACCACTTTCTGCAAACATACATACAGAACGGTATATTATGGTTATATGCCTTCCCCTGCATTTGGATCCCTCTTCAAGCTTGCTCCTCTACTTATAAACTGTACTAGAGGCCCAGTGCACAAAATTCATGCATGGGTAGAGTCCCTAGTGGATGCTGGCTGCTGGCAGGGTGCCTCCCTTCCCCCAG
>NW_006294552.1:234358-235035 GCF_000327345.1 Myotis davidii
TCCCTTCCCCCAGCCACCTGCCGCTGTCAGCCCCGCCCCTGGTCGAACTCCCGATCAGGGGGACAATTTGCATTTTAGGCTTTTATTATATAGGATGGCTTCCAGCTCTGATTCAGGTTCCCTTCATCTTCATTTATATCATAGACTAGTTAAGTGAAAATTAGTGCCCCAAAATCCAAAGCTAGGACAGAATGTGACAAAATTTTAAATTACATGACATCTACAAGCATCAAAGCAAGGGGAAAAACCACCTATTATAACTTACTATGAAAAAAGCTAAAATCAGATTATTTTCAGATTTCTTCTGTGTAAACATCAACTCTGAAAGACCACGGAGTGACAATTACATTTTTCTCAAGGAAAAATAAAAGACCCAGGAGTTTTATACCAAATCAAGCTGGAAATTATCCGATTTCCTATATTTCTAAAATATACCACTCAAGTGTTTTGTTTTTTTAAATATATTTTTTTATTGATTTAACAGAGAGTAAGGGAGAGAGATATAGAGAGTTAGAAACATCGATGAGAGAGAAACATCGATCAGCTGCCTCCTGCACACCCCCTACTGGGTATGTACATGCCCTTGCCTGGAATCGAACCTGGGACCCTTTAATCAACAGGCCAACACTCTGTCCACTGAGCCAAACCGGCTAGGGCCAAACTTTTATTTTTCTGAT
>NW_006294552.1:236560-272910 GCF_000327345.1 Myotis davidii
ACGGTCCAGTTACTCCCCGCATGAGTCCTGGGTCCCCAGAGACTTCCCGGAACCGGAGTTCAGAGCCGTCGGGAGCTTGTGACTCCCTCCGGATTCAAAAAGACCGCCGCGTCCTCGGGTGCCAGCCCCTTTCCGCGCGCGCGAGCCCCGTACCTCTGCGCTTCTCTCCTGCATCGTCTCTGGGTCTCAGTGTGCTTTTCCTTCCTTCTAGTTGTAGAGTTTACAGTCAGCCAGGCTTCCTGTTGTTCTGGATGAAGTCCGTATTGTTTCTCTGAGGTATTAATCAATTGTTGTGAGCGGCATTAATTTCCCGGTGTTTATCTCTGCCGCCATCTTAGTTTCTCCTCAAGTGTTGTTTTTACCAGAAGTTGAAAATAAAATTTTGAACATTAAATCCTATTTTCCCATTGATTTCTAACACATGTTCAGGGATATGCAGAGAGTGAGAAGGGAAACAACAGCCACTTGAAAAGAAGTTACTGGTTTTTGTTAGTCTTGGTGATTTCTATTTCCATTTCAGAAAAAGCTGACAAGTAGTCATATTTTTAATAAATATTCAACTGATAACACAGTTAAATGCTATTTCTTGGAAGATTCTCATGGACTCCATGGACGTTGAATATATAAAGCCAATCAATGCACAGAAATGGACTTATTGTCAATTTCCTAACTGGAATTCACAGTCTGGAAGAGCTAAGAATTCAGATCACTCTGGTTTATTACAGGTATAGACTTTGGTAAGTAGTGAGGGTAAAGGTCTGCATGGTGCATCTGCCATCGAAGAACTTCCTATCACTGCCTTGTTTTCAGTTGAATGTAAGTGGTCGTAGACATTGAATACACCTTTGAAAATGGTGTTTGCTCTCTTCTGAACTCATTCAAAACATATCAGGCCAGGAACCATGCTAGGTGTGAAAGGAAAAATCCCCTTTTCAATCTGTATCCTCAAAGAAGTCGCTTCTAACCAAGCAGGGATATTAAAGGCGTGCAGGGATGTTAAAAGCTTGGCTTTTGGAAAATGCAAGATAGAGTTATAAAAAATAGATAGCTCGGTTTTTAAAATCATAGCTATCATTTATTGAGTGCTTACTATAGCCCAGATACCATACTAAGTACTTTATGAATTTTATTTCATGTAATCATAGTAATTCCATTTTGCATAGGAGAAAGAGAGCTGTATCTCCATTTTACAAATTAAGAAACTGAGCTTAGAGGAGCTATTAGTTATAAGTCACATAAAGAGGAGATGGCAGAGAAATGTTCAAACCCACCTCTATGACTCCAGAGTTGGAGGCTCTTGACTTCTCTGCTAGGGAAGTCAAGGGCCACCCAGCGTGGTCTTAATTGGCATTTGTTCTAATGATGTGGGGTTTATTGTCATGTGAGCTCATACCGAGAAGAAGAAGGTGGGGACTTATAGCCCTTTACACATTGTGTTGAAAGTGTATGTTTATAATGATAGAACTCCCCTGTCAGATTATGATCATTTCTAAGGCATGGTTTTCCTTATCTCCCTTAATGGAGTCTGTCACTACGTCTGAGAAAGAAGGGCTGTTTGGTATCTAATGAACTATACAATAAGAGAGGCAGATAATGCCAACCCTGCCCATATTTGTAAAGCCCCAGGCAAAAATGCAAATGAAGACCTCCAGTCCACGGCCTGTCCCTTTTGTCATTCCCTGCTCAGTCCTGCACCGAAAGGACCCCTGAAACTTGTATGTGGACACTCCAACCCATGCGAAGAGACCCTACTTGGCCACTTCATAGATCTGGGGTGTATTCCACAGCGTTGCAGTGTCCGTCCCTCCTCCTCCACCCCAACCCAGAAGTATAGACCAGATAGCATGCTCTTGCAGTCCAGGAATGGGGTCGGGTCCATGTGAGACAGAGAACTCTGTGAACCCGTGTATCAGACAATGGTTTGAAGAGGGATGTGTAAGGTCTGGGTGGGCCCAGTCCCCCTTGGTTCCTTTCATCCTTAGCCCTGTGGGAAGGGACACAACCAAAGGAAGGCTTCAAAGTGCAGCATCTAAAAGTGGTACTGAATCTGGCCATGGCCTACTTTATAGAATGAAGAAATGAAAACTTGGACATTGATGAGTTTCATGCAGGCTCAAAAAAACTAGGGAAAAGAAGTTCTGGAACCAATGATTTCTTATATCAAATTTTCCACTATACAGTGTAGTTGTCCCTTTGTGTTTCTATAGGGAACAAAAACAAACTATCTAAAATATTTAAAAGCAATAATTCTCTCAGCTTTTCTCTGCAGGTAAGGCTGGATTCTCCCTCTGAATATCATCAAAGATTCCCATCTACTCTATAACCTCTGGACCTCTGACCTCTAAAGCAGAGAATGGGGCCGATGGAGTGATAGCAAATTGTAAGGGCTTCTGTCTCCTGTGGAGCAGGACTGTCAGGAGTGATGCCTGTTGTGTAGAAAAAAAAATTGAAGTTTTGTAAGAGCTGTAACCAGAGACTTCTTCCTATCATAATAGGTCACTCATCCAAGTCGGTTGCTAGTCTAGACTGGATTGTGGGAAACGGGCATGTTCTTTCTTAGCAATTGCAAAGACCTTGCTGAATGTCAAGAAGTTCTCGCCACCTGTATTTCTGATTCTAATTAATTTTCTATTTAAAGATGAACTTCATCTAGTTTGATTCTTTCATGTTAAACATGGAGAAGATTATGTTAAAATGCCAGGAAAGACTAATAGTAGTTTTCATGATTCACTTTAATTCTTTTTGTGACTGAAACCGTCTCTAAATTGAAGAGGAAGAGCCTGCATCTCAGGCTCTAGGCAAAATTTAACCCAAAAAAGAGCAGCCTTTTTAGTTTATCCTTTGTTTAAGATTAAAATGGGCAAAGATGAAGGCAACCCAATATCTTTTTTAAAATTGTGGTAAAAAAAGACCCACATAACATAAAACTTACCATCTTAACTATGTTTAAGTGTACAGCTCATTAGTGTTAAGTATATTCACATTGTTGTACGATGGCTCTTCAGACCATTTTATCTTGCAAAACTGAAATTTTCTACCTATTGAACAACGCTCTGTTTCCCCTCCTCCAGCCTCTGGCAACCATTGCTCTATTCTCTGTTTCTAGGAATTTCACTACTTTAGATACCTATATTAGTGAAATCATAGAGTATTTGTTTTTTTGTGTCTGGCTTATTTACTTAGTATAATGTCCTCAAGTTTTACCCATGTTGTAACATGCAACATGGGTTTTTAAAGGGATGAATTTTTTAAAGGGATGAATAATGTTTCATTATATATAGATATACATACCTATATCTGTATATAAATTGATAGATATGTTTTCTTTGTTCATTTATCCATCAGTGGACATTTGGATTACTCCCATCTGTTGGCTATTGTGAATAATGCTGCAACGAACATGGTGTACAAATATCTCTTCATGTGTTGTTTCTCCATTATCTTTTATAATGTAAAAGAGTGCATAAACACAGAGAATTGCATATTAAAGAGTATTCACACAATAAGGGCTTATTAATAAATGATTCTGTATTCAATTTACACCTCTTTAATAAGTGGAAGTTTAAAGCTTTTTCTTTTATGCTGATTAAGAATTTATTTTAGGTAAGTACGCTTACTTATCATTATCTTTATTTTGTTTATAAACTTTTGACAGTGATTTGCTCTGGTTCCCTGAAATAAAATTCTCTTATAAGGAGCACACCCTCCTACATCTTCCTAAAAGATAAAATATAGTTACTTGTATGAGGTGTGTATACGTAAATATTTATCTTCTCTGAAATTTAAACTAGTGTTACTTATTAGTCTATTAGTATTACATTTATTGAGTACTTACCAGAAGTCTATACTATACTATGTACTTTACATATATTTTTCTCTTTTAATCTGCACCTAAGTGAAAGGATTTTTTTTTCTTACAAATAAAGAAAATGAAGTTCAGAAAATTTAAGTAAACCTATCCAGGGTTACTTCACTCAGAGTGGTTAAACTGGGGATACAAAGGCAGGCCTACCTGGCTCTTCTCAGCTCTTTGCCTTTTATTTTTAAATTTTTTTCTAATGGACATAAAATTTTTGCTTTTTCTTTACTCAATATTTATGTTTTCAGTCCTAGGAGAGAGATGGTATTTCTCATGTAACTTCATATCCCTCAGGTGACCTGTGAGGCTTTGGGAGGCCACAGTTCCCTTCGGCAACTGCCTTAAGTACCCAAAAGAGAACGAGGATGCTAAAAAACAAAGACCACGTACTGAACCTCTATTTGAAAAACATGGGTCTAGGCTTGTGAACATGTTGCATGTTGCTAACCTCCATGCGATGGGTGCATAAGCAACAACTCTTCAGACGTCCGCATGGGCCGGTGCAGGACCTGGGAGGTTCCTACCTCTTCTCCCAATATTCCGGGCTGTGCCATAAATCCCGGGGCAGCGAGCTGTTTCTTGGTCACTTCTCATTCTGCTTGCAGCTCATCCTGGAGGCCAGCTGGACGCTCTCACAGAGTGCGGGTCACTGGGCTCCCGCCCTGCAGTCCTCCTGCCCTCTGAAAGCCCACCTCCCACCCGCTGGAGTCAGTCATTTTTTCCTTCGGGAACCAAATCCAAAACACTAGACCTTCTCTCCCAGCTGGCAATTCATTCTGGCGGTCAGGTCAGCGGAGCCACGGGGTCAGGGGAGAGGAGGAAAAGGAAGTGGAAGAAGTGGCCTTTGTTCTTGGCGGGCCCTGACGCTTCTCTGAGACGGAGGCCCTGTGCCCAGAATGAGTGCTCTGCACAGGGCTGCCAGCTGGCCTGGCAGCGCTTCTTCCCAACCACGGGCTGTGTGCTCACTCAGCACTGAGGCCTTGGCTGGTGGTCTGATGATGGTGTCCGTTTCCTAACTCACCCCCTGGGTTATAATGCGGCAAGGCGGCTCATGCATGAGCGTGGGTGTGTCACAACCACTCGGCGGACTTGTTAAAGAGAGATTCCTGGGTCCCAGCCCAAGCATTCTGATTTCGTGGGGCCTGAGAATGTGCAGGTCTGACAAGCTGCTGGTGCTGCAAACGCTGCTGGTCCCCAGTGCTGGTGGTCAAGGGGGAGAGATGAGTTGAGATCAAGTGTCTAGAGATTATGACAACAAGGTGACTTGCTCTGGCTGGTTTGGCTCAGTGGATACAGCGTCGGCCTCTGGACTGAAGGGTCCCAGGTTCGATTCCAGTCAAGGGCACATGCCCAGGTTGACCCTCAGTAGGGGACATGCAAGAGGCAGCCAATCATCCTCTCTGAAATCAATAAAAATATATTTAGAAAAAATAGAAGGTGACTTACTGGGGGATGCCCGGGAGCCCTGTGGTACCTTAGACGTACAAATCTGCTCCATAATTTCCTTTCAAACTGTAGATGGCGCATTGTTTATTTCAACAATTGAATAAGAGAAAACTTTGTCCCTTTTTAAATTACACAGCATGAAATGCACAACTCTTAAGTATATAGTTTGGTGAATTTTGACAAATACACACACTCATTAATCCATACCCCTATAAGATCAAGAACATTTCCATCATTCCAGAAAGTTCTCATGCCCTTCCCAGTTAACCTGCCCCCTTCTCCCCATAGGAAACACTAAATCATTTAGATTTTTTTAACCAAAAATTAGTTTTTTTGTTCTAAAACGTCATATGAAGGGGAAAATACAGTATATACGTTTTGTAATCTTCTGCTTCGCTCAGCGTAATGTTTTTGATGTTTATCACACTATTGCATGTTTAACAGTTATTCCGTTTTATGATTGAGTAGTGTTCCAGTCTATGAATATACTGCAATTTGCTTATGAATTCTCTTACTAATGAATGTTTTGATGATTCTAGTTTGATTCTATTTGAGTATATCTGATATGAACATTCCTGTCCAAGTCCTTTAGTAGATCAGAGGGTTTAATGTTTTCCAAAGTGAGTACATTTTACACACAGGAGAGCTTCTAATCTTCTCCAACATTTCATGCTGTCAGGTTTTTACATTTCAGCTATTCCAATGCGTATATAATAGTATCCCATTGTAATTTGAATTTACATTTCCCTGGTGACTAATGATGTTGAATACTTTTTCATGTATTTCATGGCCATTCATATATCTTCCATTTTGTTCATTTTTTTCCCAACTATATTTTTTGGACTGTTTGCTTTTATATTATGGAGTAGTATGAGATCTTTATATATTATGATATAAATCTTTTACTAGACATGTGTAATGTGATGGACTATTTCGGCAAGTGTGTGCTTTTTCATTTTCTTATTATCTTTTGTATAATTTTAAGGGTCTATTTAATTTTTTATTTATTTTCTGTGGCCTTTTAGAAAATATTTGAGTCACAAAGAAATTCTCCTATGTTTTTTTCTTTTATGAACTTTATAGTTTTAGTTTATTTTATATCTCTCAAATGAATTTTGGTATATGATGCAAAGTATGCAACTTTTAAATGATTACCTTTTGTCTTGGCTGCCAGGAATAGCAGAGGGTAATTTTAAAATTAACCATGGCTGTCAAGCAACCTTCCACGGTTAGCACGTGCATTTTTCTCCTTTCCCTTACTGCTTAGTTTCTATTTCTATTTTTTTCTTTTATTGCAGATGACTTTTATTTAAGAGGGGGAGTATTTATTAAATTCAATAAATAAAAACTTCTTATCTTAGTAAGTGCTTAGACTTAAAGTTAGCTACTTCACATTTTATTCTGTTGTAGAAAATGCAGCTCAGGCAGAACCCCAGGTAAAGGCTTTAGAGGTAATCTTTGGATAATATCCACCGAATAAGAAATACAGATTTAATGAAATTCAGATTAATATCTCCTGCAATCAGTGTAGAGTCTAAATGCATTTCCTGCTACTGACAAAGATTTCCCTGATTCTGTCTTACCTGTGTTTGGTTTTGGTTCAAATAACTAGGATTCCACCTCACTATGCCGCTAGTGGGGCTTCCATCTGTTCCGTGTGGTCAGGAGGAGAAAGTTAAGGGATGTGCTTTGTCCCATCGTGCCTTATCTCAATGTTTATACACCTGTGCTTGGGGCGCGGTATGAGGAAGAGTGAGAGTGAGTCAGAAGCCCTGACAATATAATTCCTCCTGTAGAAGAGTGATGTGCGCTGGCCCATCTTACTGCCAAATATCAAACTCCTCACACAGAGGCTTGTAGCTATATATTCATTGTATGTACAACTGTTTTCGGTATATCAGTAAGATTTCTTAGAGGTTTCAACATATCTAAGGCAGGCTCTTTCCCGTGCCAAACACCCATCTTATTCGCTTTGTTTGCCAGCCAACCTCTCTCTCTTCCAAAGAAAATTCAGTAAAATGCAATTGAGTAGAAATAATGTCTTTAGAAAGATAATCTTAAATCTTCTATAATTTATAAAAAAATTAAACATATGGCCTTTGTAAACACCGGCACTTTATTAAGTAATGCATTTATTGTCATAATCCCACAGTCTCCTGTGGCATTCTAGTATGTCTGGGCTTTTCTTTCAGTCACTAACGTTGATTATTTATTGGTCATTGTCATCATCATCATCATCATCATCATCTTGGCAGAAACCTTTTGGACTTTCGGGTCTGCAATTTCTCCTCTGCCTTCTCATGTATCTAAACGTCATTACTCATATGCGTTGAACTGGAAATTTAAAAGGCCATAGAGAAGGTCCACGGGTGGTTAGGAAGTAAGTTTGGCACTAGTCCTTGGAGAACCAGGGAGCATTACGAGAAAGAGCGACCTCGAACAGGATCCTACCACCCAGAACTACTGATCTGCTGCTCTTCCTCAGCAGCTTAGCCTAGAGTGAGGCAGAGAAAACTTATGTGGTTGAAAGTGGCAGGAAATAGAGAGAGATTTCCATTCCAGAAGCTAAAGCTTCCTTGGGGACTCATTTGCAATTGTGGTAGAAATAACACAAAATAGATGTCTATTGTGCTCAAAATTCAAAGCAGGTTTCTGTCACTAACGTACTTTACTGCCTTAAAAAGGGGAAGAGGACTAAGAAGGACTAAGTGTCTACTGTTTATGTATTTACGCTATTTTTCATTTTAATGAAATCCTAAAAGGCATTTCCAGCCACTAATTACTATCCTCCCCATTTCACAAAGGGGGACACCAGGGCTCAGGAAGTTTCAGTAACTTGCTCAAGTTTATATTGTGACTGAGACAGAGTTCAAGCCTGGTTCTATTTGACTCTAAAGGTGATGCCCGTGTACAAAACTATGCTGGCTCCCTGAGCGTCCATTTGCTCATCTGGAAAGGGAAGGAGGGTCACCAGGTGATTTATGATGTTTCTCGCACTCTGTTGTTTTACAAGCGTGGCCAGAGTGGGTAGGAGTAGTAGAAATATACTATGTGCCTATCTGCAACACAACTTTTCTAACGTAATGTCTCCTTCCCAAGTTATAAAAGGAATGAATGTCCAAATCCAAAATAATAGGAAAATACAGAACCAAAACTGCAATATAAATGTTGGTTGTTCATTCTCTCCACACTTTGCAAAAATGTCCTTAAAAACAAAATTTAAATTACATAATATCATAATGAGCACATCAGTTATTAAAATTACTAGATGAAAAATTTTATCATCATGAAGTTTCAAATCTGCCACATTTCTTTTCACTGACAAATAGCAATGGTTTTAAAAATGGCTTTCTTATTTCACTCTGCTGCGTTTAGTAGAGTGTTTTTGTACTTTGATTAAAGCAATAGGCTTGTCAAAATGGTTTGAAAGGCAGGACGAATGAACCAGGTAGAACACTTATTTCCAATGAGGAGTAACTGAGACATAGCAGTCCAAGCAAATGGATAGTTTTCTCTCTGCACTGAAATGTATTGCTAAACAGAACACTGAATGTAAAATTAACTGAAATTGGGAGGAAATGACCTCTTGAAAAATCCTTACATGGGCATTTACTGAATGTCAGAATGATACTGTCACATTTCTAATATGAGAAACTAATGTGACAACATAGTGCTCTCCGCAAATGTGATCAAGGAGAAGGGGAATTGGAGGTTTTATATCGTTACAGTAGGTCCTCTGGTTACGTCGGAGATCCGTTCCTGTAGCGCGATGTAACAGGATTTTCACCGTAAGTCGGAACCCACCTACATAAGCACCTATGTCACTCACATGGAGCACATACACAGCAGTAATAAAGTGAAACAGTAAAAAAAATTTAAAAGAAAGATAACAATTCCTGACCTTTACTTGTGGTAAATAAATAAGAAAAAACATAAAGCACATATGTACATATGTCGAAATGATGGAATTTATTTTTTATAAATAAATGGGAGATGGCGACGTAACCATGAACTGACACACATGGAGTCCGATGTAACCCAAGGACTACCTGTGCACATAAAAGTCTAAGTGACCTTATGACTGAACAACCAGAACCAGTTGACCAGTTGCTATGACACACACTGACCACCAGGGGCAGGCGCTCAACACAGGAGCTGCCCCCTGGTGGTCAGTGTGCTTCCATGGCCAGCCAACCTTTCCCAGTCCCTTCCCCCAACCAGCAAACCTCCCACAGTCCCTCCCCTGTCCCTTCCCCCAGCTGGTGGCCAGCAGCCGGCAGGCCCCAGCCAGCCAGCCCCCATCAGGACTGGGCAAGAAAGCCCCTATAGGTCCTGATCGCCGGCCAGGCCTAGGGACCCCACCCATGCACGAAATTCATGCACCAGGCCTCTAGTTTGTAAATAAAAAAGTAACTTTTTATCAAACTCTGAGTTCAGTGTTCCAAGGAGTTGGGGTTTCTCCTTTATTACCAGGAGGGTCTTGGCTTCGTAAGGTAAATTGTACCTAAATCAATAAAAGTCTTACAATGAATTGTTACTACTATTGTATAAAAGGTGGCATTTTCTTTTTTCCAGTTCCCACTATTTCCGAATTCATATCTGTAGGGGGTTAGCCTAATTAGGAGATGGGAAAGAAATCTGTCAGAGCTGCGTTCTCTGGGCTGTGAGCCTTACACAGCCTGTGAGTGTTCACATCGTTTCATCGTTGCCCAGAATGGGTCCCAGGGTCACTCTTTAATTACTCCTACCTCGTGGAGCTAAGCCAAATTTAAGAGCATTATTTTATTATAGTACCTGAAACAGAACAAAACAAAATACCACATGTTTGGGTATTTTACTCAAAAAATATTGGACATCTAACATGAAACATCCAACTGTAAAAAGGAGCTGTCTTCTTTTCCCCCTGTTCTAAGTAGGCTGCAGATTGTACGTTGTCATTGGTACTTACACCGATATTTAAGCGGACATTTCATTTACATCTTTAAAACATCCAAATGATTCAGCTAATTCCTATTCATAATCAGATAGTATTTCAGTGCAAAGGATAAGAGCTTAATTTGCTAAATTCTCCTGTCCCACGGCCTGCCGAACCCTGGGCTGCAGACCAGACATGCCTAAACCCGCAGAAAATGAGGAGATTGCCCAGGGCTGCAGAGGGGAGCTGAGCGCTTCTGTTCTGGCTGCACATGGAGACGGAGGGACAGGTCAGGCACAGCCTTCTTGCCTTTCCTCCCCATTCACCCGGGACAAAGGCTTTTCCCTCAGACCAAAATGTTAAAGCCATGCTCGGAGCAGACTTCGGTCCTGAGAAGTGTTTGTGACTTAGAGAAAGCAGCCCTTTCCTTATCTGGGTGAAAACTTTAGCAGAGTTCTAGACAACACCTGAGGCTATTAAATAAATATATTTTACAGTTTCAGTTTACTTCAAGTTAGTTGATCTTTGATAAAATAGGTAAGATAAAACTAGCTGTAGAGTCTCTAAATCCTGGAGTATTGTAAGGATACGCATAAGAGTAGTAATTATGACTTACTCTGTCTTTCATGCCTACTTGCTTAGTCAGTTGTGAGTAAACGTTAATCAACTTGGAACACGGTTATTGTAAATATCACAGCTCAATATACTAAACACTGAATGAGGCATGAAGAGCTGCGTGATTTTTATCTAAAGGGCAAGATGTTACTCACCTTTTCCCTTCTCAGAAGTTAATGACCTGAATCCTATGGCTGCACCTGCCTAAGCTTATATCCAAAATCTATCATCTTACTCATCCATCTTCTCTATCAAGTCATATTCTATGGCTGAATCCTAGGATTTTTTTTTTCCCCCAAAATGTGTCAAACCAAATCTTCGGGTATTTTACCTTTTTGACACCAGTAGAAATGTTGGATTTAGTTGTTGTTTTTTTAAATCATCCTGATCGGTAATAAAAGTGAAACAGCTGGGGATTCTCTGGCAATTGTATTTATCAACATTATCTGAAGACTTATTTCAATTTGAAAAAGCAATTCATACTCAAGAATGACATTTCTCCTAATTGCTTAGATCTTTATGTTTCTGATTTTCCAAGCAATATGGTGTTTATAATAAATCCCTTACAAGCCTAGCACAGAAGCAAATTTTCTTAAATGAAAGTATTTCTTTCCTAATATTTTCCTTCCAATGATAATGGTTTCCATGGCTTCTTTGCAACATTTTGGAGTGGAATATAAGTGACATAAGGCAAAATGGTAATTATGGAAGATAGGAGGACACCACAAATGAGTGTATTGGCATTGATAATAGGGTTTTTTTCCCAGATTCTCACTCTGTAGAGAGACCTTGTGCAAATGTGCTCACAGGGTGTTAAGTTTCATTAATTTTTGTTTCATTTATCCCCAAATGAGGATAAATACTTTTGGGAAAAGAGAAGTCCATCACTTTTGAATATAGTCAAGAGTTAACAGAACAGTATAAAATCTGTATTTTATATTGCTCTGAAGATAAAGTTAAAAGCTGCCTGATCCTTCAACTGTGTTGAAATGTTATGTCTTGATTGAAATTACTAATTTCACTAAAATCATTTTTAGCAATTTTTATACTTTTATATTTAAAAGCCCAATCATGTTGAATGTATGAGGAAATTTCACCTTCCTGTCTTTCTCTTTTATTTCTTGCAAAACACTCACACATGAAAATTAGAAAAGAAAATTAAAGGAAACTTCATGTATATCCTCTAATTATAAGCTTTGGATGACATGTTGCTGGAACAGAACATAAATAATTTTTATTTTCCTGCGATATTAGAACTAGTACCAGAGTGAATATTCTAATCGGAATCAACTGTTTAAAGACAATTTCAGTAACTTCAACACTAAATTAATCTACACATATTTAATAACTAAACAATACCATGGTTACACAACTTTTAAAAGTGCACTTTTGTTTTACATATATGCATACATTTTAAATGCATGCTGCTGTTTTTCTTATTCAAATTATTTCTAATCTTATCTGTCTTGGATTGTTCCAACTTTAATAAGAATATGAAAAAAAAACCACTTTATTTTATCTGGTAAACACAGAAGCACCTTCTGTAGTGGCACGGGGGCTGGAGAAGATTGCTTTATAACCAGTGCAGCTTCCTCTATCTGGTTTTGAACTTTCCTATAGATGTTAGTCAGGTAGGCACAAGAGCCACAGAGACTCCACGCTCGCCTGGGTCCTGCACATCTGAAGGTTTGTCCCAGGAACTCTGGCAGCATCCAGATGACAGAATGTTCCTTGGGCCGGTTACTGTTTTCATTTCTGGGAAGCGAGTATGAGGCAGAGACTAGTCCTTGCAGCACTCTGCAGCCTCAAACTTCCTGTTTGTGCATTCCCTAAAGGAATTTGAAAATGGATACAACCCTTGCAAAACTTTACGGTGACATCTAAAATGTGTCCAAAATAAAAATAATTATAAATTATGTAATTTCCAACTTAGTTTGAATATCAACTTTTGAAAATAAAATTGTTTTATAATTTTAAATACAGCTAATGGACTATAAATGCAAAAGTGATTAGATTCCCTATTATCATCCATCTTAAAAAAATAGCAGTCTAAAAAAATAGCAGTTTTTAAATAAGCTTATTTACCAATTAAATTTTAAATATTTTTATTTTTTGAACTTCTTTTCTCTTCCTCACTAGATTTTATTCTAATTTTATATACTTTTATTCATGTAACTAATATAATTTTATTCTCAAAAGTTTTTTCTTAATAATTTTATTATAGTCCTTTGCAGAAAAAATATAAATTAAATTTATTCTTTAAACTTCCTAATAGGTACTAATGTTAAAAAATATTTCTCCTGAGTAATATTACAAGTATTAGTTAAAATTGAATAAAATAGATTGTGGCATTGGATGTTTAATATAAATCATATTAAAATATTGCTAAGCATATTAAATTAAAAGTAATGTTTTAAAAATACCTCTTTTGGGATATCTATCTCTTTAATGAGATGGATTGAGCTAGATTTTTCCCCCAATAGAACTGTATATGAATATTATTTACTAATAGACTGAATTATAGATTTAATGTTAATTCTATTCTTGTTATTTTAGTTGAGGTCAGTGCTAAAACACCTTATTTTTTAGTAAATTTGGAAGGACTTTTATTATAGTTGTGACACTTATTTGTTGGACCTTTAAACAACTCTCGTGCCCAAATTTATATATTGGTCTATCATGCAAAATTAATTTTATAAATCCAGCAACTTAAAATTTCTTTCGTTCTCATTTTTGTAGAAAGAAAAGAATTAGAGACTACCTATGATTTGTTAACCACACATGAAATTTCACTCTTTCACACTTATACCAGGATGGCACAGTATTTTTCAGGTATCCATGTGTTTGGTGTCACTGCTAATGTGTTTTCACTCCAGGGCAATGCAATGGATGAAAATTGTGACTTACTTCTGTAAGGTGGCAAAAGGGCAGTTATGAATAGGGATGAATTAACCGTAGACCCTTTCCCAGGGAAGGAGTCCCAGGAAAGGTGTAGCTCTGAAAACATCCTTAGCAGGATCCATGTTCTTTCCATCTTTGTAAACTCCTGTTTTGGTACCCTTGTTTGAGGACCACTGTCTTGAAGTATCTCTGGTCCCTTGGAGGCCTAAGAGTTATTAGAGCACAAATAAATAGGAAGGGGGCTGTTTTCATGACTTTGCCACCGATGGCTTTTCTCTCATATGTTAGTGATTCTTACAAGCCCTGCCTCAAGGTAACTAACATCATAAGTCAGTGTAGTGTAGTAGCAAAGGTCTGGATGTAAGCATCCAAAAAGCACTTTTTCAACATAGAGCTCTGCTCCTAACTGCTTCTAGAAAACATCACTTTAATTCTCTGGGCCTCAGCTTTCTCATTTGAAGGCCAGACTAGAACAGTATTTCTTAAAGCAAATAAATTTAGGTGGTACGTGTATAAACTTGCTTTATTTGTTGCACATTTCTTCTATTATTTATCAAGAAAATATAATCAGCATATTAAATATACGACTTTTGAATATAGTTTTTTAAAATGCATCTAAGACAGTACCTAAGGTTTTTTTTTTTTTTTAATATGTTTTTTAGGCTAAGGTTTTTAAAAAATATTTTTTTATTGAATTTTAGAGAGAGAGAGGGAGAGGGACAGAGAGAGAAAAAAACATTGATGTGAGAGTGGAACATTGGTTGACGCCCTCCTGCCCATCCCCCACCAGGATCCAGCCTACAACCCCAGGCATGTGCCCTGACCAGGAATCAAGCCAGCAACCTTCTGGTGCACAGGATGGCGCCCTATTTATTACAGATAATTAAATAGATAGATATGTAAAAATTCATGAGTGTGGTATGGGAATTCATGAAATTTGAGAATAGTCTAATTGCTGTGATTCCACCAAATTCCAGCATTATATGACTTTATGAAAAATATCTGGGAGAAATAAAAAGGAAGGGAAGACATAAGGGCAAAAGAGAGGAAGGGAGAGAGGAATATAAGAAGGAAGTATATTCTTAGGTAAGCTCATAAAGTGCCACAGTTATGGATGGTAAATATCAACCCACATAAGAAACTCCAAAAGACAAGTTCGGGCACATTATGCAGTTAAGCATTCATAGATAGATGTTTTAAAGGCAGAATCCTAATTATGCAAGTCAGGCTTTCTCAACCCGCTGAGCACAAGCTAAAATACCTTCACTATGCCTACACAGCCAGGGGATGTGGAAATTTGATGTAATTACTTGGGCAAGGCAGGCAAATAAAACTTACCACAGAACTTGGGGTACCGAGTTACGTACCTACATCAGCTATCTTTACAGATCAAATTACCCAAGTAATCTATTAACCTTGTCACATTGCCTATGCTGCCACAGCCAATCCCAATGCTGGAATTTTAATTAAGAAAGCTTACTGAGAATAAATGCCCTCCAAATAAGTGTGTGTGTGTTTTTCAGATTAATAAAAAAATTCAAGTTTTAAAAAGTTAATCATTACTCAGAGGTAAAGAAAGATTCAACTACTTGGTTAACGTGAGCAATTTTCTAAGCCTTGGGTGTTATGTGTAAATACATCCAGCTAGTGATTTTAAGGTATTTTAGCTTATTTCCCTGTTGTTATGGTCGATTTTCCTGAAATATTTTTAGTAAGATATTAAAAGTAAAATCTACTTTTGTTCTTTTTCCCTCCTGTGTCCTAATCCTTCTTTAGAAACCAAATTGCTTGGTAAACGTGAGCAATTTTCTAAGCCTTGGGTGTTATGTGTAAATACATCCAGCTAGTGATTTTAAGGTATTTTAGCTTATTTCCCTGTTGTTATGGTCGATTTTCCTGAAATATTTTTAGTAAGATATTAAAAGTAAAATCTACTTTTGTTCTTTTTCCCTCCTGTGTCCTAATCCTTCTTTGAATCAATAAGATGAAAATTATTTAGCCAACTAATCGTTTTTAAAAATCCTCACCTAGGGATATGGTTTTATTGATTTTTAGAGAAAGAGGAAGAGAGAGAGAGAGAGAGAAAGAGAGAGAGATAGAAAGATCTTCATCTGTCATCTAATCCAAGGCCCTACTATTTCAGATGAGACCCAGAGAGGAACATTGATCTATTTCGAACCCAAAACCTGGGCATGTTCCCTGAGCAGGAATTGAACCCAAAACCTTTTGGTGCACAGGATGATGCTCCAGCCAACTGAGCCACCCACCCAGGGCCAAATAAAAATCTTTAATGTGTGCACATGCACACATGTGTGTACACACAGGTACACATAGATAACCACCACCAAACAAAATTTATTTTAGAATGCCACAGTCATACATGTGAGTATGTAAAAAAATGAACCCCAGTTATGCATTAAACGAATACTTTTTTTTCTTCTTGTCCTATATTATAACAATGAAAGAGTAGCCACTCTATCTGGTATAACCTTCAGTGTTTTTGGATCTCAAGTGCTTTTTCTTGAAACAACCATAGTAACTTCGTATTACTCATAGTTGATTGGAAAATTTCACAAATTTTACAAAGCCCTTTCCCGCCCATTTTCTCTGTTTAATACAGCAGCAACCTTGTGTGATAGGGCCATGTAAAGAAGAACTGGTCAAGTTTTCTGAACATTCCCTTTTGCTAGAAAAGTCCAGAATACTGAGAAAACAATACTAATAATAGCTGTCACTGATTGAACACATTACTACTGGGGAGTCTTGTGCGCAAAAAATCTTTATTATTCCTCACAACATTGTAGAGATACAGCATTTATTTTATAGATCAGTAAGCGGTGCTCTGAGGCTAACATGCCCAGGGACATACAACTAGTATCGGCCTAGTTAGGATTTAACCCTAAATTTACCTTTTTCTGAGGCCAGGAGGACTTTCTCCTACTGTACACCACCCCTTGTCACTGATGGTTCCCATGTAATGTCAGTGGAATGAAACCTAACACTATTTAGATACACTCTTTGCAGATGGGTTTTGATAGCAGATGTCAGTTCCAATCCCTTAGGTAGCTAGGACCAAGTAGAGAAGGCTGGAAACTTTCCAATCAACTATGAGTAATGATGAGGTCATCCGGGTAATATATAAACCCACTCACGCCTCCCCCCCTCCCCCCGCAAGCATTTTTTCTTTAGCAGGAAAAAATGAAAAGGCTTAGCTGGCTGCCTGAAAGAAAAGGTGGGTCCAAACGAGCTTTGCTCTAACACGGGCAAGTCATTCTACTGCCAATACAGCTCCGGGAGGGTCTGCTTTTAATACGTGTCAGTCCTGGGACCATCCCAACATGTAGATCTCAGTTCCCCTCGATCAGGGGTGGGCAACCTTTTTGTGAGTGCGTGCCAAAACCAACAAAATCTCTGACTCAAAATTCTTCTGCGTGCCAACCCTCATTTTCTGAGAACATGTTACGCCTACTTGATATCTCTGAAGGTGTACGTACAGGAAGAACCTTGAAGAAATAATAAAATTCATTCGGGGGCTGGGAGAGTTAAGGCAGAGGCATAGAAATCGCTCTTCCCCTCTCTCATCAATCCATGCCTATGGTCTTTAAGATAACTTGTTATGTAAAATTATTTATTTATCTAAGATGCACCTACACTGAATTTATCTGAAAAATAAAAAAAGTTGATATTAAGAAAAAAATTGTAAATGGAAGATTATAAGAGAGGGTTTCGCGTGCCAGCAAAAGTTACTGGCGTGCCATGTTTGACTCACATGCCAGGGGTTGCCCACCCCTGCCCTAGATATTTTAGCATTCAGGAAAGCTGGCACGGTGAGCATTCAATGGCCAAATATCTGTGGATAATGCTTCTTAAACACATACAGGTTGCCATCCTCATTATTCATGGTAGTAATCAAATGCCACAGGCACTCTGAGTGCTGGTCTGTTAAATCTACATGCAGAGGCCAAGGACTATGCCCAAAGATAACAAGAGCAAGCCCGTATTCAGACACTGGAGAAAAGGAATGGGGGTGAGATAATGCTAATGGCTCACACTCGGGAGACACTTTCTCCGTACTGCTTCCCTCGGCCTGTAACATCCGCTCACAGCAGAGTATGGTGTGTTTTATTCTTCCCTTTTTTCCAAGTTAGGTAACAAGTTCTGGGGAAAACTGAAATTTATTGAATGCTAGTGTGTTTAGAACATTGTTCACTTCATCTTATTTAATCCTTGCAGCAAACTTAGGAGGAAAATTTCACTCTACTACATGAGGAAACTGAACGTTAGGAAGTAAATCACGACCAGTCGTGTGGCTGGGCAGCAGTAGCACAGGCCGATCTCACTCCAAACTCCTTCAGCACATTTTTTTTTTTTGGTAAGAATTTAAGGGATTTTTCCCAGAGTTCCTAATTTCAAACACATCTCTGTTCATTGCTAAGCCATTTATTTTTCCATAACCACCTTCTCCTCAGTATTGAATCTGGCAGGTTTTATTAAAGGAAGTGTGAATTCTCTAAGAATGTCCAAAGTGCAGTCATTTACCCTAAGATGGCTCCCTCCCATCCAGACAGAGGCATATCCCCCAGGAATAAATCTTTTCTGAGTGCCCTCCATCTGCCCCACGCTGTCATAAATATTGCGGAGCTCACCAAAAGGAACCCGATGGCTTCTGGAGTTTCCAGCAGCAACATGTTCCTATAAAACTAATGAAATAGGTAATCATACCTTTTCAGGTTACAGGCTGACTGTTACCAGGAGGAAGGAAAAAAATGATTCCATTTCCCTTTTTGCTCTTTGAGGAACAGAGGCAGGAGCCCAGCTTCTTGTCTTTGAGTCATACACCCTTGAACTGTAGGTCAGGCAAATTGGCGGCCACCCTCAGGTCCCAACCTGCAGAGCAACCCACCTCAGGAAGCCTCGTCATACAGGAGGTGGGTGTGCCAGACTCCGCAAACCTGGACTTGCTGGTGGAAGGACTCTCTAGCCAAGAAGAGCACAGCCAGCAAGGGTGGTGGGAGGTAGGAAGCAAGCTCGGGGCTGGCAAGTGGTCAGAGTGAGTCATCCCTTTGATGTGGGGAGGTTATTCTAAACACAGCAAAGGTGAGCAAGAGTTTCCTTCCCCCGACTACCCTGACAACCGTGACAACAGCCCCTGCGTGTAGGAAACTGAGTCACAGGGCAGGAAAGCTTGAGAACTGCAGGAGGGGAAATTGCTCGTCTATATTGTTATATGCGTTTCACTAAGATGACCTTGGTCTCGGTCTGGTACAATGTCAGTCTGCGTTAGGTCAATAAACTAGTTCTCTCCTTCTATTCACAGCCTTTCCCCACTCCTCCCTGTTCTTGGCGAGGATGCCAATGAGAGGTCCCCACATACAGTAAGACCTTTCAGTTTAAAGGAAACAATTCATTTTAGTAAAAAGACAACTCTTATGCATTTGTGTGATTGTCTTATTTAGAGAATGGAGAAAAGATTGTTAAACCCATTGATAGTTCCAGGAATCCCTGGTTCTTTTATAAGAATAGAAAATTCAAGACATGGGTCATATTGGACCCATCTGGTCCAGTCTGAATGGCTCTAGTTTGGCACTACAAAGCAGACAAGGGCACTACCGTAGCTACTGGTCTCACCTTTGGGCCGGTTGGCTTTGAAGACACTTGCATGAGATTTGGAAGGTGGGAGAGAAGGCGCCATTATTGCTCTGGTGGTAGCAAGAGGCACAGAGTCTGGCAGGTAGCAGACCTGAGGTTTTGCCAGTGACTTTGAGAGCCTTCCTGCCAATCGCCCCCTTTGGCACTGCAGGCAGCCAAGATAATCGGTGGGGAGTCCTTACACTTCCATCTAGAAATTCATTCTTTTCAGCTTTTTGTATTTTCATTGTATACTACTTTCTGTGGCAATAAACGACAAAATGTACTACCCATTCATGAAGTATATGTCATTTATTTGCTCCTACTAAAAATATGCCAAGTTCCAGGGTACCTCTGATATGTTAATTAAATATATGTTCAGCTGTCTTATGTCTTTTAGCTCATTATGGATATTGATCATACTTAAGACTGAAGGGTGCTAGTTGTTTAGTTTGTTTGTAGGCCAGAGAATATTAAGACATACACACAACCTGAATTTTATTTTTTAAATTTAGTTGGCCCTGTCTGAACTTTTCTGAGCAAAAACATAGGTGAGAAAGATAGAAATGAACTGAGCTCTTAACAATAGCATCCAAAATTTTGAATCATGTAGGCCAGAGTAAAAAGGCAGATAAGACTTTGAGAGAAAATGTCATCTCTGTGAATTAACTTCCTTCCTTCACAAAAATCAGGCTTAACCTTTGTTCCCCTTGCCTGTTTATCTTTATTTTATTTTCATTTCCCAACCAGCAAAGGAACTATGCTTAATTTTAGACACTATCTACTGGTCCTAGTAGCTCAACACTGTAAGTAGCTTGAACTCTGAACTTTGTCAGTGTTGGAGAAGCATCTAATCAGTGGAGTGAACAAAATATCATGGGATTAAGTTTGACATTGTTGGATGTGCTTTACTTGTGCCTGTGAAGAACACTGTAACTAACAGAAGTGCTCTGTGAGATTGTGAATTATTTAATTTGATTACTTGGATTTCTCAGAAAGTAAGAGGTCAGATGTTCACTGCCCAAACTTCATCATGTCCCCTTCCTTGCGGTTGTCCCATGAGATTTTCAGTATCTATCCGAAGTCACAAATGAGAAGCCTAGACCACAGACCAAAGATGGCCTGCAAATTTATCCATCCACTCATTAATTTATTCAAAATCATTTATCAAGTGTCTACTATGTGCCAGACCCTGTTCTAAGCACTGGGGATAAAACCATGCGCAAAATAAACCAAACCTCTGCCTTTACTAGTATACTTAAAAGTTTACATTCCACCATAGGAAACAGCAAGGAAAAAAAGTCAAATAAAATGCATACATGTTATATCATGATAAGTGCTTTCTATAAAAATTAAGCAGAGCCTTAGCCGGTTTGGCCCAGTGGATAGAGCATCGGCCTGCAAACTGTAAGGTCCCGGGTTCAATTCCAGTCAAGGGCACATGCCTAGGTTGTGGGCTCAGTCCCCAGTGGAGGACTTGAGGGAGGCAGCCGATCCATGATTCTCTCTCATCATGGATGTTTCTATCTCTCTCTCTCCCTCTTCCTTCCTCTTTGAAATCAATAAAAAATATATTTTTAAAAAATTAAGCAGGAAGAGACGCAGGGAGTATGGGGACAAGATGTGATTTCCAATAGGGTGACCAGGGAAGGTTTCAGAGAGAAGGGGACATTTGAAACAATACCTGAGGGTAGTGAAGGGTGAGTTATGTGACTTTAGGGAAAAACCATTCTGCTGAGGAGGTGCTGGTGAGAAGGCCACGAGACAGGAGAGTGGGTTACACGATCAAGGAATAGCTGGACAGAGTGAGTGAGTAGAAAGCTGCAGGAAGAAGGTCAGAGAGGTCACCAGGGCCCGCTGGAAGCTATGGTAACAACTTCGTACGTAGGTGTGTTTTGTTAGTCAATGCATTGGTTTTAAAAAAAAAATAATTGGCTGCTAACATTAAAAAGTAGAATCGTATAAACATTTGGACTTCTAATACCTTTAGGAAAATATAAGATTTGCCAACACTAGAGGTCCATTACCTCACTGTGGCACAACGCTGAGTAGTAGCCGTCCCTTCATGTGGTTCCAGAGCTCAGTAGTGGCCCTTATTCCCTTATTTTCTCACACTTGGCCTGCCCTGCGAGGCTCTGAAGGGGTTTTTGTTTGTATCCCTATAAAAGGGGTTGCTTTGGTAGTTAATTTACTAATGCGCATGGAATGCCTTGGAACTGCCTTGGTCTCTTCCCAGCCAAGATCTGAGTGGAATAACTCTGGGCCTTGGGGCTCCTGTTCTGGCTGAGAGTCCTTGTTGCTCTACAAATGGCCACAGGCCACGTGGATGACTATCTTGTGTGACAACACGTGACAAGAGCGACTATCTCAGCACAACAACTCACAGCCCAGGGGCTGCCCCTGTACTCCGGAAGATGCAGCCCTGGACCATGCTATAAACAATCGTCCCAGTCCCACTGTGGGCATTCAGAGCTGCCTTTTGATATGAGGTGGGTTTATTATGCTTTGTTTATCTATTTTTTTTTACCCTGTTAGGTTTTTTAGCAGATAACATTGAGGAATCAAGATTACTGGTGTATCCATGTGCTGTGTGTGGTACAAGTGAGGAAGGAGAAAGAGAAGAAAGGGTATTGTCCATTATCAAATAAAAGTAAAGGATATTCACTCTTTAAATATGTGTTATACTTGCCCTCTGCTAATTACCAATACCCGGGAATTGATATGGACTGTTTAGGAAATCTATAAGGCTTAAAATTATTAAATAGCCTCTATATGGACAGCTTTCTCTTCATTATGAAATATATTTGCCCATGGGCTGATGACTCAAAAACTATTATATTTTTATCTTCCTAATTCTGCCAGCCAAAAGCTAGGGTTTAGTCAGCCTCATGCGTCCCAAATGAGTTGGACTGCTACACTTACTCATGAGAAATGCCATTGGAGACAGCCAACTTGTACTGGGACACTTCCAACTTGTGCCCGGGACATTTGGGTATTGGGTGTTTTAATTTAATTTAAATCACATGAGTAAGACTGATTTTTATAGCTAGCCTGCACCTTAATAAGTCTGTATTAAACAACAGTCATGTAAATGACAGTTTAGAAAGTTCAAGTTAAACACTTTGGAGTAAACCTAACCCAAAAATACTTTCAAGTGAAAAAAGAGATATGAGTGTTTAGTAATTTCTTTCAAATGATTAAGGAAGAGCCCTAGCTGGTTTTGCTCAGTGGTTAGAGTGTCAGCCACGGACTGAAGGGTCTCAGGTTTGACTTCGGTCAAGGGCATGTACCTCAGTTGCAGGCTTGATCTCCAGCCAGGAATGCATTCAGGGGGCAACCAATCAAAGTGTCGCTCTCATATCGATGTTTCTCTCTGTCTCTCCCTCTCCCTTCCACTCTCTAAAAATCAGTGGAAAATATCGTTGGGTGAGTATTAACAACAATAAAAAAAAAATCCTCAGGTAAGGATTAACAACAAAAAGATTTAGGAAGATAACTGATCTAACCCTAAAGGATTGCCTTTAATATCTCTCTCCTTGTGAGGAAAATGGAAAATGCTTCTAAGAGCAAGACTGTCATTCTAAAGTAGGTCTAATGGGGGTTCATGGCTTGCGTAGGAATTGTGGTTTCTCTAGTTTAGCCAGGCCTCTGATAGCAAGGATACAGAAATTGCCTCCACAGAGTAAAACACTAAAATACCAGAATTTCATTGGGTGTGGATAGAAGTAAAGGTAATTGCAGCTATGACTAAAACCAAACATTTAGCCAATTTAGACACTGTAAACCGGTGACTTGAACAGTGTAGGACACATTTGTTCAAATTTAGTGCTCACTATGTTGATGGCCTAGGTTGGAGTTCATGAGAAAGAAACTCAGGCACAGGAATTTTTGTGCTGGAAGTTAATTGGAGGTGTCCCCGGACAGTCAGATCCAGGAGAGAGTGAAGGAAGCAGGGTTGAGCAGAAGGAGAAATTGATTCAGTAGCAACAAAGGTCATGTGGGAAGCTCTGGTTGGGATGACCTTTCAGCGTTGTACTAAACTGGGGGAAGAAGTCCCTTGGCCAAAGACATTCTGGAGAAGGGACTCATCTGTGAGCTTTCGTAAGCCAACGGGGCATGAACGTCTCAGTCATGAAAGGGAACTGGGGTCATGCCCTTCAATATCTGCTATGCTTAATAAATGTACTTTCTTCCCTCAAAGACAGGAGAAGCCACGGTACTAGAAATAGTGAATGATAGATACATGGACATCATTAACTGACCACTCTTCTGTGAGTTTCACAGGGAAAAGGGTGGTACAGTGTGTTATTTGGATGCAGAAAATCTAGGATCAAATTGTGCCTTGAGCCCTGACCGGTTTGGCTCAGTGGACAGAGCGTTGGCCTGCGGACTGAGGGGTCCCGGGTTCGATTCCAGTCAAGGGCATATACCTTGGTTACGGGCACATCTCCAGTGGAAAGTATGCAGGAGGCAGCTGATGGATGTTTCTCTCTCATCGATGTTTCTAACTCTCTATCCCTCTCCCTTCCTCTGTAAAAAAAATCAATAAAATATATGTTTTTAAAAATTGTGCCTTGGCCACTTATTAGCTGAAGGCAGAGTCATCTACATGATGTACAAAATGAAAATGCAGAGCACCTTGTCCATTAAAGGTGCCATAACGGAGAGCTTCTTACTGCCTTTGCAGTCTCTCTCTCTCAACTTGTTATGGTGTTTTTATTTGGTATTTAATGTCGTTCGAAGTAAAGAAAAATATCAATTTGAATTATTAGCATGAATTTTGCCATTTATATTTATATTGAGCAATACAAGCTGAAAGCACAAATATAATGGCATTTAGCTTACCCATGACTATGTATTCCACTGTTACCAGGACAGTGAAGATGTTGTGCAAAACTAACTCAGCTGCATTATTTCATTTCTTGAAAACTCACATTCTACCAACACTCGCTCGCTTCAACTTACTGCTAAGGAAGGACTTAGAAGAAGAGGAACTATGGGTTCCCATACCTCTATCCTTCCTTCCCTGTCATCATTTTCAGCATAAATGGGCAATAACATGGGGATGGAAGGATATAGTAGGGTTTCTTGGTTATTTGTGTTTCTTAGAACACAACTACCCTTTGTGTGTGTGTGTGTGTGTGTGTGTGTGTGTGCATGTAAATGATTAGAAGTGTGCCCTAACCTGTTTGGCTCAGTGGATAGAGCATCGGCCCGCCGGCAATAACATGGGTATGGAAGGATATAGTAGGGTTTTTTGGTTATTTGTGTTTCTTAGAATACAACTGCCCTTTGTGTGTGTGTGTGTGTGTGTGTGTGTGTGTGTGTGTGTGTATGTGTGTTCAAAGAAAATTCTGGTATGAACAGAACAGAAAGCTTACTTAGTTGTAGCCATAACATGTTTACCTTATACTTACTAGTCTTACTGAACTTCCACACATCCCACACCAAGTTTCTGTGTTCACGGGGTAGCAAGGAACAGAGTACACACATATTGCATGGATACCGTCTGCTCACACACATCCTCCATTGTCCAATTGGACTTTACTTACAAAAAATAAATTCAAAGATAAAATTTTTAAGAATCTCAAAACAATGTCAGCAGTGTATTAAACTAAATTTGGGGTGTATGCTACAGCAAAGATTGCATGCCCCCGAACCTGAACCAGGCTGTAGGACTTTGTAATCACCAATCTCTTTGAGCCTCAGTTTTCTCATATGTTAAACAGGAGTAATTATGCCTTGCAGGTGAATTTAAATGACTGTCAGAAAGCAAGAGAACTAATGTTTACTGAACTCCTATAATGGGCCCTACTCTAGCCATTCTGAAATACTTGCCTCAAGACCACCCCAGGCCCTCTCTAGCCTATAAGCCTTTGTACATTTCTCAGTCTTAGAAAATAATTCCTATTTCTCTAAACCCATTTACCTGCTAATACGTTTTCATTCTTAATTTCTGGCTTTGATGCCACTTCATGCAACAAATGTTTATTTAGGACCCCTTATGTGACAAGTGTGGTGCTAGGGCCTAGAATGAGGTTCAAGTTAGAGACCCTGATCCCCACTTGCAAGAGTGGTTAGTTATCCCCCTCCAGTGGCATTACCTCTATGATAGCATACATCCCATGATGTTATATTGCTTGTGTGTATGTCTATATCTCCCCTAGACTGTCCTTGGTTTACACAACATATCTCCAGGGCATAACACTGGTACATAGTAGATACTCAGTAAATAATGTTGATTGACTAAATAAATACTAACCATTATTGGAATGCGAAGTGAAAAGGTTGAATAAGCAGTTGAAAAGATGGTCTGGACAAGGAGGAATGGGCAAAATAAATAAATTTGGCAGTAATCCTTAGTATTGATAATGGGGTAAGTGGTAATAATAAAAATTTTAACACACAAGAGCTAACACTCATTGCACTTTTATTTAACCCAGGCACTGTGCTGTGATATTTTTGTATGCTATCAATTTGGATTTCGGCTGTCCTCTGAGATCAGAACGATCAATTACATCACTTTTAAAATGAGGAGGACCAGGGTTAGACTAAACAAGTCCTAAGATAAGGCCCAAGCTCATTAGCATGGCAACCAAGTCCTGTTATAAATGAGTCCTCTAAATCTCTCCACCTCATCTCCTCTGCTTGGTACCATATACTTTTCACTCGGGCACACCAAATTCTCACTTTTCCTCCTGCACTTTTACGCATGCTGGTATTGCTTTCCGACATCCACTTCTTCCATTATACTTCCTGGTGAGCTTTCCTCATTCTGGATCCAATACAAATGTTGCCTCCTTGTGGAAAAATTCCCCACTTCTTGCTTTCCAGGTGCCATTGACAAGAAGATAATGTATAAAGTTTCTCTGCAGACTGGTTCCTATAAAAAACGTTTTCCTGTGATGTCCTGGCCAGTGTGGTTCAGTTTGTTGAGCGTCATCCCATGCACAGAACAGCCACTGGTTCCATCCCTAGTCAGGGCACATACTCTGGTTGCGGGCTCCATCCCCGCTAGGGGGTGTGCAGGAGACAGCCGATCAATGTTTCTCTCATTGATGTTTCTCTCTCTCTCTCCCTCTCCCTTCCTCTGTCTCTCTAAAAAAGTCGATAAAAACATATTTTAAATAAATATATAAAAATTTCCCTGTGAAACACTGAGAAGATACAAACTTGATAGAATTGGAAGGTGATAGTTAAAAGACTTTGGAGTCAGAGCTGAATATGAGATCCAGTTTCCTGGATATAACTGTGTCATTTGGGGAAAGTTCATTATTTCAGTTTCCTCATTTATTAAAAAATATGTATTTACCATAAAATGTGGTTGTGAAGATTTAATGAAATTATGTGTATAGAAGAGCTTAGCACAGAGCCTAGAACATAGTAAACTCTCAATAGATGCTAGTCATTGATATTTTTGAAAATATATTTTTATTGATTTCAGATAAGAAGGGAGAGGGAGAGAGAGATAGAAACATCAATGAGAGAGAATCATTGATCAGCTGCCTCCTGCATGCCTCTTACTGGGGAACCAGCCCACAACCCAGGCATGTGCCCTTGACCAGAATCAAACCCGGGACCCTTCAGTCCTCAGGCCGATGCTCTATCCACTGAGCAAAACCAGCTAGGGTGTCATTGTTATTTTTATTATTATTGATGGATTGTATTTTTATGTGGAAAAGGAGAAAGGTACCCAAAGGTTAGGTGTTGGGGAAAAAAAAAGAATGCCTCTTCTAAATAGATAGGAGAGAAATAGAAGAGAGTAGAAATCAGTGCACAAGAATATGGGTTTCAAATTAAAATCTCTCCTCCATTTTCCTTATCAATAACTATCTGTATATAACAAGAAATCAATATATGTAAGATCTCTGAAGAATCTAGAAATATCTATTACTATAAATTTCATTAAAATGGCATCCAACATATATTTGTTTAGAGAAAATTCACTGTGCTATTTGCATTCAAAGCCTCAAGACAAAGATTGTTTCTTTTATATAGAGTTTCATTAACATTCACTATTGTGTCCAAAAAATCTTCAGCGATCTAGAGTGAAGAGGATAAAACAGAGATGACTCACTGAAAGATTAAAATTGCTTTGAAGTCTTGTGATTTACATTAAAAATTAATGCAGATTTTGTCATTGATACACTGGTAGGTGTTTTAATATTAGGACATTTTTACTTAACACGGAGTAAACACTATTGGTCTAGGAAGATAAGCCATGTTCCACACCTACACCCAACACACTGCTAAAACTCTAATTTGGGCTAAATCGACATTTTTAGGTACAGACCAAACAACAAGAAAAGCTTACTAAAATTGTCACTTCTAATGATCTTAAGTTCATACTTATAAAATACTGTGATCACACAATATTATTATAAGATGACTGTTCAATTTGATAGTTTCAATCAATAAAAATAGCTGTTATGTATTAAATATAAAATATAACTTGATTAGCTTACAGTTTTCAATTTTAATTTGGTCTAAATAATCCTATATAATACAAGCCTAATATGTTAAGTGTCCGGTCGACCGGTCGGCTGTTCAACCAATCAAATAATATGCTAATGATATGCTAAGGCCGCTCAGTGGTTTGGTATGATGTGCACTGACCACCAGTGGGCAGACAGTCGACCGGCTGACCAGTCACTATGACTTGCACTGACCACCAGGGGACAGACAGTCGACCAGTCGATCAGTCGCTATGATGTGCACTGACCACAAGGGGGCAGATGCCAGATGCTCCGTCCGATAGGTTAGCTTGCTGCTGGGGTCCAGCGGATCAGGACTGAGCGAAACAGGCCAGACATGTCCTGGAGCCCTCCCGCGGTCCCTCCCTAGCTGGCCAAGCTCCCACGTCTCTCCCTGGCCCTAATCATGCACCAGTGGGGTCCCTTGGCCTGGCCTGCGCCCTCTCGCAATTTGGGACCCCTCAGGGAATGTCAGAGAGCCGGTTTCAGGCCTGATCCTGCAGGCATATCTATAATAATAAAAGCATAATATGCTAATTAAACCAGACAGCCGAATGACCTTCTGGACGTCCTTCTGGATGAAGCCGCGGCTGCAAGGGCTGAGGCAAGCTGCCACGGCTGCAAGGGCTGAGCCCCTTACACGAATTTCATGCACCGGGCCTCTAGTCTATATAATAAAAGCCTAAGCAACCGTTACAGCGGAATGACTAGAACTGGTTGCTAAGATGTACACTGACCACCAGGGCAGCTCCTGCATTGAGCATCTGCCTCTGGGTGGTCAGTGCACTCCCACAGGGGGTGCACTGCCCAGCCAGAAGCTGGGCTCATAGCTGGTGAGCTCAGTGGAGGTGGCGGAAGCCTCTCTCACCTCCGCAGCAGTGCTAAGGAGCAGCGAGCAGGCATGCAGTAAGGAGCGAGGGGTCCTGGACTGCAAGAGGGCACAGTCCAGGCTGAAGGACCCCCCTGCCAGTGCACAAATTTTGTGCACTGGGCCTCTAGTGATGATGATAATAATAATAATAATCTATTTCTAATAAACGTAAGTATAATTTTTTAAATTTCCCTGTGAAAAACACTCAGATTTATTTTATTTTCCTGCACATACAAGTTCCATGAATATGCTGATATATTACACTAGGTAGAAATTATTCTAATGACTGTGTACAAAACAATATACTAATATATTATATAAATAATACACAAACAATAATTATTTTATATCAATATAATATGTAAATTAGTCTTTGCTTTACAAAGAAACTTGCTATAGGATTCCATATGCTCCCCTAGAAATGGCAAACTTTTTGAACTTATAAAGTCCTTTGCAATCTAATTGAAAGCTTCAGAATGATTTTTTGGTGGAAAAAATATGCACATATTTTCACATTAACCACATTTTGGATATAATCTTATGAACTCATAGATTATGAAGTTTGCTTTTTCATGAATCCCAAGTCAAGACACAGTCCCCTAGTGTATTTAGAACGTAGTTTATCAGAAATTCAATTCCCAGATCGCTTTTTAGGGACATAGACAACAACGTGGCCAGCTAGCTATAACAACAATAATAAAAGATTCTTTTGGGAGAGAAGAGACATCCCGGTGCCTAATAAAGGCCTTTTAATGGGTTTCGTAGACGCCGGCGGCTGGAGGGGAGCCGGTGCCTCTCTGGTTTCAGCAGGGCTGCCTAACGCTGGGGCTTGTCCTGGAAAATCGCCCTCAGCTCACTCCGGCCTCCACCCTTCCTTTACCCAGGATAACACTTTGACTACACAACCACCAAGTGAGAAATGTCTTCTGGTCGCATCCTTTTCCTGTATGTGAAAATCTTTAGCCAAAGTGATTCGCCTGGGTGCTGCTCTCCATGATATACTTGCTTTCTGGACTCTGTGGCCTAGTAACAATCTTGGATCATGGATCAAAAAGCAATTATTTATGCATTTATTAAGCACTTGGTTCGCATAGTGCTATGATGGGGATTCCAGTGCGTGAAATCACAGTCCTGCCCTCAGAGGGATGACTCCAGTGAGACAGATAAATTATAATCAGAGAGAATAGCACAAATAAGTACAAGGGTCATAGTGCTGTGCAGGAGAAGTACATGGAGCTACAAAAGGATATAATTGCAATATCACACCAGTCAGGAGGTCAGAAAAGAAATCCAGCCCTAACTGGTTTGGCTCAGTGGATAGAGCGTCAGCCTGCGGACTCAAGGGTCCCAGGTTCGATTCTGGTCAAGGGCATGTACCTTGGTTGTGGACACATCCCCAGTGGGGAGTGTGCAGGAGGCAGCTGATCGATATTTCTCTCTCATCAATGTTTCTAGCTCTCTATCCCTTCTCCCTTCCTCTCTGTAAAAAATCAATAAAATATATTTTTTTTAAAAAAGAAATTGACTGTGCTGAGATCTAAAAAAAAAGATGAGTTTACCAGGGTGAAATGAATAGCAGTAGAAAAGCATTTCTGTGTAAAGACCTGTGTCCCAACTTGCTCTTGCCTTACTTAATTTCCATCTATCCTTCAAGCTGTTTGTATTTCGCTCTTGTAGCCTGTGCAAAGGCCCTGTGGCTGGAGAGCAAACTAATTACAGGTACAGGTACACTTCATATTGCTCTTACACCTACATACATTTTTACTCACAGACTCGGGGCCTCAAGGTACCCCTAAGACTGAGATTTCCTCTTCTTCTGTAGCTAGATGTGGAGACCAAGTTCGGCTGGAAGGAGGAGCTGTGGATCTCGGCATGAGGAGAGATGGCCACCGTCAGCTGTCTACTTCTGGGCAAATCACACTATTCGCTCCCTTCTCGGGTGTTGGTGTTTCCATTGGGATAATCCACACAGGTACATTTTAGAAAATACCTTTACCAAGTAGCTGTAAAGACTTATGACATGTAGTGGATGTAAGTGGAGTGATAATTTCAGTAGTGGTGCTGGTGGCATTCTTTTCTAAAACCCTTTCCTGCTCCACGTTGGCCATAAACTGATTGCATCGCAGCCGCGGAGTTTCTGCTATGTGGCAGGGGCTAGGAGTGGGGAGGAGGGGGGAGGTTTTTAGCCTGAAGGCAAGTATGAGTCTGTACAGAGAGCATCCATTTTTTTGTCTTCCAAAATCATTGTCAGCGTGTGTGCTGGGGGAGGGAGGGTGGTCTTTAAGTTCAGGTAAAAGAGCTAGAGTAGAAATTTGCAGAGCATTTTAAAGAGAAGCAAAACCTAGTGGAAAAATCAAGTAAGAAACACTCAGACATCCTTTGTACAAGTTTAATGCTTAGGCCAGGGCTGGAGCAAGACAGACATCTGAGCACAGACCCAAGTGAGTAAGGCAAGGGCAAGTCCAAACACACAGGCAGAGCCTCACGGGACCAGCCCCGCATCCCTTCCCCTAGGCCAGTGGTCGGCAAACTCATCAGCCAAATATCAACAGTGCAACCATTGAAATTTCTTTTGAGAGCCAAATTTTTTTAAACTTAAACTATATAGGTAGGTACATTGTTACACATGAGGCTCTTTGGCCCCTTCAGTGTGGCTCTTCCACAAAATGCCACATGTGGGCACACATGTACAGTGCGATTGAAACTTCGTGGCCCATGTGCAGAAGTTGGTATTTTTTGGAAGAGCCACACTCAAGGGGTCAAAGAGCCGCATGTGGCTCGCGAGCCGTGGTTTGCCAACCACTGCCCTAGGAGCCCCGTCAGGGACATCCTTCCTGCTGGGAGAGAAGAGAGTGGAGAGTCGCCTCAACACTCGGTTTATACATAAAGAGTAACTTTTCCTCTGTCTCATCTCAGAAGAGGGTTTCAGGCTTTTCAGCGGGTCCTCTATTGCCTTCAGCGAAATACATTCTTAAAAAGAGATACCTCGACTTGGTAAATGCCCCCCGACTATGATCCAAGCCTTTGATGAACTTCGGACACAATCAGCAGAGAAACCTCCCCGACTGAATTCTGTCTTGACCTTTGTTTGGTAACGTGTGTGATACTTTATATTGCATCTTGTTAAACATTCACGTCCTTATCCAAACTTTTGGAGTAAGCTGTGTATTTAAAGCCAAAGCAAGTCAGAACTATTTCGACTGAGCCAGCTACTCCCAACATCTATTGATACGTTGCTTTCTAACCCGTAATCAGCATTGCCTATCTCAGCCATTGACGGGGTTACTGTGAACTCAGGCCAGGGGTCTGTGCTGAGCTGTCTCACCTTCCAGCTGAACAATGCTCTCCTTTAAGATGCACCGGGGAGCCAAAATTACTAGATGAGACCTGACTCAACTTGTCTCTATTGTAGCCTAAGATTAAAGCATTTTTTCACCTACTTGCCCCCACCCCTACCCCTGCTTAATCCTCTATCTGGCTGATTCATAACAGCTGTTAAATAACTAGACATTTAGGTAAAGGCGAACTGAACCTATAAATCAATGTGTGTGATATAATAACCAAGTCTTTCCGGCACAGCCTGCTCGCACTGTTCTTGCTTTGCTGTTTTAAATGCTGACTTCAGCGGCAGCATCTTCATGAAGGGCTTTAGCAGAATTATAAACACTAATCTCCGGGCGGCTAATTGCATTATGGAAATGGTATAAGTAAGTGAAACTCACAGCACATTCCTAGAGATGGAGAGTTTGAAGACATATGTTTTCTCCCCACGGTCACAGCCCTCCTGAGTGTGAGCGGTAGGATTGCCTTGTTTGGAAACTACAGAAGCCAATGTCAGCTGGTTTCCGCAGAGGGAATGCAGTGGGGACACCAGAATCTGAAAAGCCATAAAGATATTCTCTCCATTTCATCTCTTCTCCTCAACCCATCTGTTCATTCTTCTTGCTCTCTATTGGCTAGCTTTCTCTGTGGGCAGCTACCCGCTGCTTGTTCAGAAAATCCATTGTTATTTTCTTCTGGGGACACATCTAGACTATATATCCCAGTAGGTGTAGCCATGTAGCTCAGTTCTGGCCTCCACTTCAATGCCTGGTCCACAAGACCCTCTTATGCAACTCTCTATTCTCTCTCCCCCCGACCTGATGGCAGAATGAGGACTGAGCCCTTGGAGGAAGGCGGGAGCCACAGGACAAGGGGAGCCTGAGCCCTGAGTACCTGCATGCTCCTCCCTCCTGCTGTCACCCCACCCTCAACCACCATGGACTCGGTATGACTGAGAAATAGAGCTCCATCCTCTTAAATTCTAGTCCATTCTGCTAAGCAATTGGAATTTGGAAATTTACCTTTTATAGCAGCTAATATCGCTATAAATCTCCTTTTCCGTTGTGGAAAAGTCCCAACCTGCAACTTCAGAGCTTATGTTCTATAAATACAGCCCCCCAAATAAGAAAAAAAAAATCGTCTCTCTATTGAGTTTAACTTTAAATTTTCAGGAATCAGACTGAACCAGGGTGTCAATTCCTACCTTACCCTTGATACAAGCCACTTCGAGGAGGGAGGCGGGGTTGTCATGCACAAAATGGCCGCTAGAGGGCTCGCCATGGGACCGGGCCTTTTTAAGAGAAATGAAACCAAGACCAAGACCCCAGTTCCTCTTCCAGCTCTGCTGCTAATTTGTTGGTTATATGTGTTACATTGTTCTTTAATAAATAGGTTTTCATTAATTGGGTAGTTTTAAGCAATTCAAACCTTTGGGCATCAGTTCCCCCACCCTACCTAAGATGAAGAGTTCTCCAAAGTCTTGCAACTTTAATATTGAGTGACCCATAAAGCTTCACGCTATGCCTAGGGGAAAAACAACAACTTCACTCACGCACAGTGAAATGGAAGTCTCCTTGAATGTTCTTATGACTTAGTATAGAAATGCCCTAAATATCACAGGCTATTTTTGCGGTTCCCAAACACCCTGCTCAGGGTCCTAACACTATGGGCATGCAGAAAGACACGATTCTAAAAGCTACTTCCGTGGTCTTTGTGGAACACATCAATGGCTTCCTCTGCTGATAACATCCTGATGGATTTTATCATTTCTGGGACTCTAGTGAATTGATTAGGAGCACCGATGCCAAAGTCAGATAGCCTGGGTTCAAAGCCCAATTTTGCCATTTCCTAACTGTGGGGATGAGGGGTGGGGGAAGAGAGATTGATTGATTTTAAGGAATTAGCTTGTGATTGTTTGAAAAGTTCAAACCCTGCAAGGTAGGCTGCAGGCTAGAGACGCAGGGGAGAACTGAAGGATGAGTCCAAAGATAGTCTTCTTCCCAGGAGATCTCTCTCTTTGTATTCAAGTCTTCACCTGTCGGGTTAGGTCCACCCACATTATCAAGGGTAATCTGCTTACTCAAAGTCTACTGACTTCAAAGTTAAGCTCACCTGAAACATACCTTCTCAGAAACATCTGGAATAATTTTTTAATAAATATCTGAGTACCATGATGGTCTAGCCCGGTTGACATACAAAATTAACCATTATGGCCCAGCCAGTGTAGCTCAGTGGTTGAGCATTAACCCAGGAACCAGGAGGGTGCAGTTTGATTCCTTGTCAGGGCACATGCCTGGGTTTCAAGCTCCATCCCCAGTAGGGGGCGTGCAGGAGGCATCAGATCAATGATTCTCTCTTTTCATGGTTGTTTCTATCTCTCTCCCCCTTGCTTCCTCAGCTATAACATTGATAAAAATTAATGAAATAAACCATGACGGGCACCAAGGACCTTATTTTTTGCCACTTCCTTTGCTTATTTGTGTTTTCTGTGGCTCTGAAGAGGCTCCAGCAGGGCTTGCTTTACAATAATCTCTTTCCTCCTGGTGGGGATTAAGGCTACTCTTCTGGAAAAAGCAAACCTGAAGTGGGAGGGTTAAAAGTCTGACTACTGGTAAAAAGCGCAGCTCCTACAATGGCCCGGGGAGGATTCTGCATGAGCTGCCTTTGTCTGCCAGAGCTCTCTGGTTTCACATTTGTCTCCCTGGGAATGTCTCTTAGAAAGTGGAGCTTCTATGTCTGTCAATGTACACATTCATCTGCTCTTATGGGAATTACATTCAGGAAATCTAGATTAATCCCAGATCAAAACTGCCAGTGTAACCAACAGATTCTCTTCTGAATGTACACACGATAGCTGTGTCAGCATGCAACTGCACTTTTCAAAAATCAGGATTCTGAAATTTGAACCTAGTCAGAGTTCTGAACTAAAGGTTTATAGGGTATTTTCCTTGCCTGGATAAATGAAAATCTACTTTAGAATAAAAATACCTTTACACTCATACCTGTGATTCCAAACGTGACCTTATTTTTGAAGCATACAATTGTTAAGCATCGGCTTTTAGCTGATCTAGATTGAATGGCAGGATGTCAGAGGACCCTAATCTCCAGAATGATTAGGAAAGTGCTCAATTCACTTGACCCCAAGCGCTTTGAAATAGATTTTGTATCTAAGTCTGTAAAACAAGTTTTGTAGCCAACATTATTTTCATACCAAAACCACGAAACTGGAATGTAGTAGAGTGAACTGGAGTTTTTAAATAGTCAATAATTTCTGGTTAATCCCTTATGCCTGATAGTTTTTACTCCTTTCTTATATACAGTGTGTATCGCTGATTAAATCAGATGATTGGTTAGTCCTGTGCAATTTTAAGTGGATCACTGAATAATATGGCTTATGTATTCATGAGTTAAATCATGCAGCATTTTTATAATTACACTAAATTACCAGTAACATGTTATTAGTAATCCACTTATTAAAAGGATAATTACTGACTTCTAAATTAATAGCACTACCCCTGTCTAGTTCCAACAGCTGCTATTGCTATAGTAGCATGTGGTGTCTGCCCCAAACTAAAAGGATTACTCTTCCTTTTGATTGACTAAAGATATACTTAAAATACTGAGTCATAGCTCTTTTTCACAAAGTGTAGTTTTATGTATGGTATGTCTTAGTTAAAAGTAAATTAAAATTAGGCATGTTTTGAAAGTTGTCATTAGATTTTCTTAATATATTAGGAAACTAGTCATTTACCTTAAGACAGTGGTTCTCAAGCTTGGCTGCACATTAGAATCACCTGGGAATCTTTTTACAATCCTGATTTCTGGGCCTCATCCTCTGGAAATTCTGTTCCTTTGTTATGGGGTGGGGCCACACCATTAGTAACAAAGAAACAGAATTTCCAGAGGATGAGGCCCCGAAGTCAGGATTTTAAGAAGATCCCCAGGTGATCTAATGTGCAGGCAAGGTTGAGAACCACTGGTTTACAGCATGAGAGCAGACTCCAGGCTCAGCTCTCCTTAGATGGTCTGTCTCTACTGAGATTTTCATTTAATAAGATTGATTTGTTTTCATTTTGTTTATTCTTATGGTTACCTTTCTATGACAAGTCATCCTGGTTTCCCATTTATGGCAGTGATATAGTGTATTTTCTTACATGTGTGTCTGTAGATGAGAACATCTAAAAAAACCTATGAAGGCGGTATTGGCGTATGGCAAAACTGTGAGGTCGGTACATGCACGCTGGGAAACCCTGGTCTGGATGACCTGCAAGTATGGCTGTGGTGTTGTTGTTTTTTTTGTTTGTTTGTTTGTTTTCACTC
>NW_006294552.1:273550-288440 GCF_000327345.1 Myotis davidii
CAGGCTTCCTATGGTTCTGGATGAAGTCCGTATTGTTTCTCTGAGGTATTAATCAATTGTTGTGAGCGGCCTTAATTTCCCGGTGTTTATCTCTGCCGCCATCTTAGTTTCTCCCGAAGTCAGGATTTTAAAAAGATTCCTGGGTGATTCTAATGTGCAGCCAAGGTTGAGGACCATTGCCTTAAGAGGATTGTAAATTGCCTGGTTAGAAGCATAAAACTATTGCATCAGGTTTTTTCACACTACCTTAGAACACAGTAAACCCTCAATTTTGCAGACCTCGATTTAACAGATTTCGGATGTAACGGACAAAATTTCCAGGCTGTATGTCATGTGTCATCAAATGCTTTTAAGCACGATTTTCTTATAATTAAACTAGCAGGTTAGTTTTTGTTGTTGTTATTCATTCACTGTTATTTTTACACAAATTTTAGCAAACAGGCCATATGTTGGAAAAAAAACACTGTGGTAATTTTGCCAACATAAATAAATATTACATATCTACAGCTACAGTCTACATATTTAAATCCAAGAGTTCCCACTCATAAACAATGTTCCGAGAATGACCAGCATGTGATCACACTGCATTGTGCGCGGTAACTGGTGCTGCTGTTGCGTGGCCTTACTTTCTACAGCTGTTTTAACGTGTGCTTGCTGATGTCTGCACATGCGTTAAGCCATGCCCCAGCCGTGTGCATGTGTTAACTCATAGTGACTGGTGAATGCAGGCATGGACTAGACCTATTCAGCATAAATTTAAAATTACAGCAGTCTACATAGAAAGCTTGTCTGTGAAATCAAACTTTCATACATACTTAATTTTAATTACACAAACATGTCTACATAAATAAAAACAAGTAAGCTAACTTGTAAATTGTTTAACATATGCATTCAGGAAACCTACTTTATTATGTAACAGAATTTCGGCTTTAACAGACACCACCTCACCTGAATTAGTCCACTATATCAAAGTTTTACTGTAGTAAAAAATACACATGGCAGAAGAATATATCAAAGTTCTCAAACAATGAGTTAAGATCATTTATGAGGTACATAGCAAATAATTTGTGACAAAAATATTAAGCTATAAGATTTGTAAAATTGCTCTCTTCCTCTCTGCCCCGAATTCTAAAAAAAAAAAAAATCCTGTTTCCAGAATCAGCTTTTGGAACCACTGTCCCTTTGTTGCACAAAATACAGATAAAGGAGAAACTTAAAATTTAATAGAAGCAAGAGACGCAAAATTAATCTACAAAATAAAGAGCTAAGCTAGAAGGTAAAGGAAAGAGAAATAAAAAGTTAATCAGATTGGGTTTGTGAATTTTGGGAGCAACAGTAGAGGAAAGATAGGGGCATCTGAGAATGTTTTGGAAAAATTGAACGTAATAGAGATGAGGAAAAGGATTTATTTTAAGGATAAAATATGGATATAGTTTATTTTGGCATTTTCAAGGGAAGGGAAGTGAAGAATTAAACTGCTTCTCAATTATTTTGAATGTCAGACTAATGTTTCTCTGAATGTGATCCCATGAAGAGAAAGAGCCACAGAGAGGCTCAGCTTTATGTAGATTATATCACTAACAATAATAATTTACATATAGTTAATAAACTGGAGTGACATTACTTTCATTCAGCTACACGCTGATATGGGTCCATGAGTGGGGAGAAAGAGATAAAGTTAAAGCTCTTGCCAGGAACTACACTGCCCCTGATGACCTCGGTATTGATGTACTGCTATTGGATGTGGCTGTTTTGGTATACTGGAGAGCTTATGAATTATAATTTTATTTTAAAAATGTTACCTTCATATTGTTCATTTATCTTACTGATGGAAGTTTTACACAGCTGCTGTCAGAATCACATTAAAACGCATCTTAAATTTAAAAGATTGAAATCCTATCAAGCATCTTCTCTCTTCTGTGACCACTGTGGTATAAAGCTGGAAATCAGTTACAAGAACATAAGTGGAAAATCACATGGAATCTAAATAACATGTTACTAAACAACGAATGGGTTACGAATAAGATCAAGGGAGAAATCAAAACTCACCTTGAGACAAATGAAAATGAACATGCAACAATCCCAAATCTATGGAACACAGGGAAAACAGTCCAAAGGGGGATATTCAGAGCAATACTGGCCAACCGCAAGAAGCAAGAAAAAGCTCAAGTAAACAATCAAATTTTATACTGATAAAGGCCCTAGAAAAAAAAGAACAAACAAAGCACAAAGTGAGTAGAATGAAGAAAATAAAGATTAGAGTGGAAATGACATAGAGACTAAAAATACAAAAGATAAAAGAACTGGTTCTTTGAAAGGATAAAAAAGATTGATAAACCCTTAACCAGACTCATCAACAAAATAAGAAAGAAGACCCAAATAAATAAAATCAGAAATGAACGGAGAGAAATCACAACAGACATCACAGAAATACAAAGGATTGTAAGAAAATATTATGAACAACTAGATGCCAACAAATTGGACAACCTGCAAGAAATGGATAAATTCCTATAAACATACAGCCTTCCAAAACTGAATCAAATTGAATCAAAAAATCTGAAGACTGATTGCAACCAATGAAATCAAAGCAGTAATAAAAACAAACAAAAACCGCCCAGCAAACAAAGGTCTTGGCTTCACAGCTGAATTTTACCAAATATTCAAAGACCAACACCTGTCCTTCTCAAACTATTCCAGAAAATTCAAGAGGAAGGAAAACTCTCAAGCTCATTTTACTAGGCCAGCATCATCCTAATTCCAAAACCAAATAAAGACACTGCAAAGAAAGAAAACTGTAGGCCAGCATTACTGATGAACATGGATGCAAAAACCCTCAACAAAACATTAGCAAACCAGGCAGTGCCCTGGGTGGGCCCCGGATCTGCCTCTTGCTTCAGCAGTGTTTGGTCGGAACAGACCCAGGGACACCCCTTCTTCCAGCCTCAGGCCACTGGGCTGCATCCTACCCAGTCACCACCTTCAGAACCACCTTCCAGACCAGCCAACACACCGGGTTTTTCCCTACCTTCACTCCTTATTGCCCAACAGCCCTGAGCTCCCAAATCCATCAGAATTATTCCACCAACGCAGAGGCTGCGGCCAGCCACCTGGCCAACCCGCATCTGCGGGCCCCACACCTACCTCCCCCTGGGCTTCTGTGTCCACCGTGACGACGTGGCTCTCCAGGGCCTGGGCCGCCTCACCTGCGAGCTGGCGGAGAAGCCGAGGGCCGGAGCGACTTAAAGTCGCTGAACCAGCGCGGTGGCCGCATTCTCTCCAGGACGCGCTGAGGCCTCCCCGGATGAGGGGGCAAAACTCAGGACCAGGGCAGCCGCCCTGGCCTCGGAGAGGAGCCTGACCCAGGCCCTTTGGGAGCTGCAGGCCCTGGTTCTCCCCGCGCAGACCTCAGCTCTGTGACTCCGGGCAGAACCACTTCCGGGGGCGGAGGTGAAACTCATCAGGAAGATGGGCTACACCTGCCTCACCTCCGCAGGCTGCGGCCCCCAGGCTGGGCTGGGAGTATCTCTTCCAAAGGCTCACCCCCAAGCACAAGTGGGAGCCTGAGGAGCTCAGAGGCCTTTGAGGGGCCCCTCTGCATCCCCTGGTGTCTGGCTTTTCCCTGAGCCGCTCCCCAAAACTACTAGCCATTCTTTTAACCACCCTGAAGCCCTCTTCCGTGCATTGGACCAAATGAAACTTTTTGCAGAAAAAACAAACAAACAAACAAAAAAACACCAAAAACAAACAAACAAAAAACATTAGCAAACCAAATCTAGCAAGTGATCAAGTGGGATTTATTCTGGGGATGCAAGGTTGGTGCAATTTCCACAAATCAATTAACGTGATACTCCATGTAAACAAAATGAAGAATAAAAATCACATGATTTTATCAATAGGTGCAGAAAAAGCATTTGACAAAACCCAGCACCGACTTATGACAAAGTGAGAATAGAGGGAACATACCTCAACAAAATAAAGACCATATACGACAAATCCACAGCTAACATTATACTCCATGGGGGAAAAAAAACTAAAAAAGTACAACAAAAAAACATTTCCCTAAAGATCAGAATCAAGCCCTAACCGGTTTGGGTTAGTGGATAGAGCGTCAGCCTGCGGACTCAAGGGTCCAGTGTGCAGGAGGCAGCTGATCAATGTTTCTCTCTCATCGATGTTTCTAACTCTATCTCTCTCCCTTCCTCCCTTTAAAAAATCAATAAAATATTTTTAAAAAAAGATCAGGAACAAGACAGAGATGACCACTTTCACCACTCATTCAACAGAGTAGGGACAGTCCTAGCCGCAGCAATCAGGCAAGAAGAAATTAAAGGCATCCAAATTGGAAAAGAGGAAGTAAAACTGTCATTACTTGTGGATGGCACAATATTGTCCATACAAAACCTTAAAGGCTCCACCAAAACCTAAGAGAACTGATTAATGAATTCAATAAAGTAGCAGGATACAAAATTAATATTCAGAAATTGGTTGCATTTCTATTTTTTATTTTTTCAATCCTCTCCTGAGGCTAGCTTTACTGATGTATTTCATAGATATGTTGAACTTTCTTGGTGCCCATTAGTACCCCATTCTTCCTGAGCCATCCAAGGCATACGCCCTTCACACCCAGAAAACTCTTTTTGGGCTAGTCTTATTGGCTTTTCCTACTTTCCCATATTTCTATTCAACTATTGGGGAGAAGGGGTTTTCTACATGTTGAGGGTAAAAAGCTATTCCCTGAAAGAATACATGGAAGACTCTCCGAAGCTGACTCCTGGGGCTCTTTTCCAGGGGAGATATTTTTTTTACTTCCCAACTATATTTTAAATGTATGGTGTGGAACTAAAGGCTTTCAACCTAGTTGAAGGGAAAGGGGGAAGCAAGAGAAGCTACAACACGAACTTCTGTGGGCCTTAGGCGGCTTGTGTAAGCTTTCTGCACCTCCTTGCCTCATCTATGAAATGAGATCATCATAGCTGCCTGAGGCCTGGGCACTCCTCCAGACTGTCCCTTGAGATCCCTTCCAACTCTGAGTCCATAATTTCATTATTCCGCCAAATCAACACATAGCATCGTAATCACCACTTTGTGCTCCTACACTCCTGTCTTCTTTCATCTCTTTTCCTCTTTAATCTATCATCTCCTTGAAATCACTCATGCACACCTCTCCCTTATAACTATTCCTAGTAAAAATAAATTTAGAACATTATTATCTGGAATATTTACTTTCACCCTAAGTTTAACATATGCTTATATTTAAGACAGTTAACCTGTCATAGTTAAAACACCACGTGCTAGTTAAGTGGGTGCAGGTGAAATGAAAGGGTGTAGATAAAGAGCCATATTTGAGAAACTTAATCGTAGCCACTTAATTTAACTACCCACTGAAGCTCATCTAAAAATGCATGAGTAAGGTAGAGCCTCAAAAGTTTCACCTGCCATGGGAATAACTCAGCAAATACCATTAGTTATAAAAATGTGTAAAATTCAATGAGCCAATTTGCAACAGCGCCTGGTACACTAAACAAGTGTTAAACGATGTCGTTGTTGTTATTTTTGTTATTAAAAATGCTACAAAGCACTTATCATTGGCCTATGGAGAGAAATGTGTATGAGATAAATAGAATGAACTCCCCTGGATGGTACAGAGCAGCGGTTCTCAACCTGTGGGTCGCCAACCTGTGGGTCGCAACCCCTTTGGGGGTCGAACAACCCTTTCACAGGGGCTCCCTAAGACCATCGGAAAACACATATATAATTACATATTGTTTTTGTGATTAATCACTATGCTTTAATTATGTTCAATTTGTAACAATGAAAATACATCCTGCATATCAGATATTTACATGATGATTCATAACAGTAGCAAAATTACAGTTATGAAGTAGCAATGAAAATAATTTTATGGTTGGGGGTCACCACAACATGAGGAACTGTGTTAAAGGGTCGCGGCATTAGGAAGGTTGAGAACCACTGGTATAGAGGATGGTATCTATGCTTGGTTACCTTCTGCTACATTTTCCAAATTGTATGCCATAGGATGCTCATATGTTCTATGTGAAAAAAAGTGTTCTATAATCCATAAATTTGAGACATGTTACAAACTGAAATGTAAGTTATTTAAAGTGTCTGGTGTGCTGATTTGATGTATGTATACATTGTGAAAGGATTCCCATTATCATTAATTGACATATCCATCACCTCACTTTTACTTTCTTTATGAGAACATTTAAGTTCTAGTCTCTTAGAAAATTTCAATTATACAACACAGTGTTGCTAACTATAGTCACCACATTAGGCATTAGGATCTTCAGACTTTATTCATCTTATGAAAGTTTGTGCCCTTTTACCAGCTTCTCCCTATTTCTACCTCCAGCCCGACCACTTTTCTACTCTAAATAGAGCCATTATTTAAAATTTTTAAATAAATAAATAAATAATATAAACTTACATTCAAAGATAATCACTTTCTAAATATTTTATTGTATGTTAAAAAATTATCTGTGCCTGGCCTGTGTGGCTCAGTGGTTGAGCGTCAACTTAGGAACCAAGAGGTCCTGGTTCGATTCCTGGTCAGGGCACATGCCCAGGTTTTGGGCTTGATGTTTCTCTCTCATTGATGTTTCTATCTCTCTCTTCCTCTCTAAAAAAATCAATAAAAATATATATTTTAAAAATTACCTGTTCTTGAGGCTATTTATATTTACTGCACCCGTGTAGCAGAAATACTATACAATGCTACGATACTGCACATCTCTCTCCCAGCTCTGTTCAGCGACCTCATGTTGGTAGCTTGAAATTGGCCACGATGCGACTATTTCTACTGTGGAAATGGGAAAATTCTTTGAACCAGAATTACTGTTGATTTACTGTTATATAGGTGTCTAGATTTAAGAACGCATTGGGAAAGATGTTTATAATATTGACTAAGCTTAGAAGTATGTTAGGTCTGTAGTGGTTTACATTGTCAATAACACAAAAAATTAAGGAACTATTTCTCCAGTATTTAAAAACTGACACTGCATTCAGCAAAGAAGTCACTCACATCATTTATTGACCAATGAGTGAGGTCCTGACATACATCTTCATTGCTTCATTTTTATCTTGCTCATTAATGTAAGTGAAAATATCAACCAGCATTCATGTCAGAACCGATTGTTATGGGGTGGGGCCACAACATTAGTAACAAAGCATTCATGCTGAATGAATGCTGAATGAACCAGCATTCATGTCAGAACCGATTTGTTATGGGGTGGGGCCACAACATTAGTAACAAAGAAACAGAATTTCCGGAGGATGAGGCCCAGAAATCAGGATTTTAGAAAGATTCCCAGGGGATTCTAATGTGCAGCCAAGGTTGAGAACCACTGGTTTAGAGCGAGCCAGTTAGGTGACGGATGAAAATGTTGTAGGAAGAAGGGAATGTCATCAGTACTAGTAACATGGAACAGTAGTGTAGTTTTCCCCAAAAGTTGTTTTATCTGGCAAATATTCAAAAACTTTGTTTTACCACTCTTTGAAAGACCAACAGCAAAAATAATCTGAAAAAGGTTAGTGCTGATCTTTAAAAGATTTATTTTGGGGGCTCATAAGACATGCTATTTTTCCCTCAGCATAATCCCTGTGAGGGTTAATGTGTCAACTTAATTGGCCCAAGGGATGCCCAGGTAGCAGGTTAAATATTATTCCTGGGTGTGTCTGATAGGGTGTTTCTGGAATTATTTAGCATTTAAATCAATGGACTCAGTAGAGTAGGTTGCCCTCCCCAGTATGAATGGGCTCCTTCCACAGCATTAGGACCTACATAGACCAGAACTCAGACAAAGGAAGGATTCGTCCTCTTCCAGCTTGTCTGCTGAGCTGGGCATCACTTTTTCACCCCCTTGGATGAGGTTTATACTATCAGCTCCGTCTGTCCTCACGCCTTCAGACTCAGAATGAATTACACCAATGGCTTTTCTGAGTCTCCAGTTTGCAGATTGTGGGACATCTCAACCTCCATAAACATGAGCCAATTCCTGATAATGGTACAATTTCTGTCTTCATTTAGGTTACTATTACAAAGTACCATAAACTGGTGGATTCCCAACAACAGAAATTTATTCCTAACAGTTCTGGAGGCTGGAAGTGCAAGATCCTGGTGTCCGCATGGTTAGGTTCTGGTGAGAGCCCTCTTCCATGTTGCAGACTGCTGACTTCTTGTTTCCTCATATGGTGGATGGCAGAGAGAGAGAGACAGAGAGAGAGAGAGAGAGCAAATTCTTTCAATACTCTTATAAGAGCGCTAACCCCATTCATGAGGCATCATCTTCATGATTTCATCTAGTCCTAATTACCTCCTGAAGGCACCACCTCCTAATAGCATCCTATTGGGGGTAGGGTGTTGATATATGAATTATGGGAAGATCCAAGCATTCAGTCCATAATAGCTAGTGACCAGTCAGAGTAGAATGGAACTTGGTATGAGTCTCAACAACATGCGCCTCACAATTTTGTTAATTTAGGGAATAAAAGTAGGGTCTCAATATGTCTCAGAGTGACTCAGGCAGTCCTAGTTTCCAAAAGTTTATCCCGTTTCCTCCACGAGGATGCTCATATCTTTACGATCATATTTTTAAGTTTTTGTATGGGAAAATTAAGTCACTATTGACATAGCTACAAGAAATTTAATATTAATGAGACATTCAATAAAGTTGAGTACCTATAATATGCTCGGCACTACATTGGGTTCTGAGGCTAAAACCATGAACAAATCAGATACAATCCCTGGCATTATTTATGGAACTTACTGTCTAGGGAGGGTTACCCACTGGAGAACAAACAACAATGAAAGATAGTATAGTGTGATGCCAAAGCACAGATGAGGAAAACGAATCCAGACTTAAAGGGAGGTGGTTGAGAAAGACTTCACAGAGGTGGTGATGTTCAACGTGACCCCTAAAAGATGAATGGGACTTAGGGGAAGGTGAAAGGGGTTCAGCAAAAAAGGGTTTCTAAAGTAAAAGAACATTTTCAAAGGCTCTGAGACTAAAGAGAACTTGACATATCTTAAAAACTAATAGCGTCTAAAGTGGAAAGGGTGAGAGACGAGGCTGAAGTGATAATGCTGTTAGAGCACAACAGGACATATGAGCCACATTAAGGATTCAGGGTGTTCTGTAGATGAGATTGGGAATCACTGAAACGTTTGAAGAAAAGGAATTTTGCATTTGCATTTAAAAGGCTGGCTAGGGGTGCAGAGGGGAGAACTGTGAGGAGGGAGTTGAGACTGGAGGCAAAAGACCAGGCTGATGCAGTTATCCAGGAAGAGATAATAATGACTATCAACTAAGGAGTAGCAGTGTGGGTAGGGAGACGCAGAAGCTAGCTGATGTTGTGGACCAACGGGATTTGGTGGTTTAGATGTTGGGACAGGTGACACAAAGCAAGTCAAGGATAAACTGGGTAGATGACGGACTATTCCATAGAATAAGGATCCCAGTGGGGAGAGAACATTGTAGGAGGGGAAATGAGTATGTTAACAGCTATGTTAAGAGGAGATATGATATATTTCTTAAGTTACTACTCTGTATAAACCTAATACAAAATGTATATTAATAATGGATATTGTGATACTGTCATTATTTTACACATCAGTAAGGAACATAATAGAGAATTCCTTTCACATGAGTTAATGAAATTTGAAAATAATCTCTGCTCCTCTTCTGGAAATTTATAGATTTTTTTTCTAATTATCAACTACTACTGTATTATCCTAGTGTTCCTGATTTTAAATATATTTTTATGAAATGTATTGGGGTGACATCCTATATAATGAAAGCCTAATATGCTAAGTGTCCAGTCGTCTATGGCCCATCAACAAATCAAAGCATAATATGCTAATAATATGCTAACTAAGGCCGTTCAATCGCTTGCTATGACGTGCACTGACCACCAGGAGGCAGACGCTCCAACCAATAGATTAGTCTGCTGCTGGGGTCCAGCTGATCAGGACTGAGTGAGATGGTCCAGATATGCCCTGGAGCCCTCCCGCGGTACCTCCCCGGCTGGCCAACCTCTCGTGTCCCTCCCTGGCCCCGATCATGCACCAGTGGGGTCCCTTGGACTGGCCTGCACCCTCTCACAATCCGGGTCCGCCTCAGGGGATATCAGAGAGTCAGTTTCAGCCCGATCCCACAGGCCAGGCCAAGGGACCCCACTGGTGCATGAATTCGTGCACAGGGCCTCTAGTTGTATATTATATAGGTTTCAAGTGTACATTTCTATGTAAATATATTTTGATATAATAAAAGAGAAACTAAAAGTCCAAAGTAATCAGACAGAAATAAACATAAATTGTGAGCTATAGATGAGCTCACATTTTTGTATGTGCACAAGCATTGTATGCTTTTGCTTCATGCTTCCAGATTGTTTGTGCTCCTTTTAAAATATTTTTTTCTAACAGTTGGTAAAAATCCCCCATGTGGGAATACCTACAATTATGGCAGCTGGTATTTATAGCAAATGACAAGGCTGAATTAAAGAATTATTATCTTCATTTCAGGACGGTTTATAAAAACAATAAAACCCCTTTTTTAAAAAGCACTGACTTTTAAATGAGGCCCAATGTAATCTGTGTTCCCTTTTGGAGCTATAGCACTAACCTTGGGATCAAAATAGAATGCTATTAACATGGAAAAGTGATCCAAAAGTTATGCAAAAGTTTAAACAACTCATAAGAAAACATACCCTGAAAATACATTACAAATCTAATGTGCTAGCTAAATTGGCAAAAGTCTCAGAAATTTTCATATAGGAACTCTGCTAAAATCCTAGCTTTGAAAACCAATAAGAATTCTTGCCCTTTATAATCAAGGAGGGACACTAAAAACAATAGTAATTCATTTTGAAAGAAAAAGAAAAAAGCATATTCCAAATAGAAAAAGTGCTTTGTTATTTATCATAATTGTGTTTTGCTTATTTGATCCTATTTTAGTTTTAAGTAGCATCTCACAATAGTTATTACATGTTTTAAATAAAAATGGTAGGAAAAATTTAAAGAAAAGAGTTCTGTTTCATGTTTTTCTGGTAGTACAGGAAGTAGCTCCCAATACATTAGAAATGTTGTTGAATGGGGGGAAAATATTTTCCTACATCTCGGAAGTATATAACAAGCACAAGATGCCAGATACCACGGGGTGTTATATCACAGACATAGCAGATTTCCTGCTTCTCTAGCCTTATGAAGTGTTATGTGCAGTGTGTATAGCTCTTCCACTTACAATAATCAAAACTTATCTATGTGTATGAAGATACTAAAGAACAGCCAAAGCAGTCAGGGGTATAAGATGCAGAGAGAAGAATGCATTGCAGTGATCCTATATTTGCCACTACATTTTCCTCTTGTGTACTTGCTAATTCGCACAGCTCTTGACACGAAAGCCAGTGAAAGTAGTGTTCCAGGCTGCTTTGCAGATGCCGCTGCCCTGAAGCCGCCCGGTGACCAGCCCTGGGGAACCCACCGTGTTCTTCATCATCGCCCTTGGGCCGCGTCTCCTTCGAGCTGTTTGCAGACAGAATTCCAAAGCCGGCAGGAAACTTCCGTGCTCTGAGCACTGGGGAGAAGTGATTTGGTTATAAAGATTCCTGCTTTCGCAGAATTATTCTGGGATTTAGGTGCCAGGGTGAAATTTGAGGATGAGAGCTTCGTCCTGAAGCATACAGGTCCTGGCATCTTGTCCATGGCAAATGCCGGCCTGAACACAGACGGTTCCTAGTTTCTCATCTGTGCTGCCAAGCCTGAGTGGTTGGATGGCAAGCATGTGGTCTTGGGCAGGTGAAGGAAGGCATGGATATTGTGACAGCCATGGAGCGCTTTGGGTCCAGGAATCGCAAGACCAGCAAGAAGATCACCATTGCTGACTGTGGGCAACTCTAATAAATTTGACTTGTGTTTTATCTTAACCACCAGACCACTTCTTCTGTAGCTCAGGAGAGCACCCCTTCACCCCGATTTGCTTGGAATGTTCTATAATCTTTGTGCTCTCGCCAGTGTACTGGGTCCCATAATTTCCTTACTCCTTCCCAGTCTAGCTAGATTGCAGAGTTAAGTTTATGATTATGAAATAAAAACTAAATAGTTGTATGTCAAAAAAAAAAGTAGTGTTCTAATGTCTATGGCAGTCTCACTGGGCTGAGAAATTAACAATTAAGAGTTCTGGTTGGCAAAGAAAGCCATTATTGAAAGGCCCAGTATTCTAAAGAAAACTGAGTACGACATTATGCATGTATTTTACCCCTAAAACTGTACATTGGTGATAGGGAGACCAAAAACAGAATTTATATCCTGTTAAGGCAAATATTCCACAATTTCATTGAATATCCTTAAAAGATTAGGGCCTAAGTATAAACACAAATTATAAATATACCAGTTCTCACAAATCCTGAAATACAACTTCAAATTAATTCAGTCCCTCATTGAATCTAGGTAACTTGCTTACAAGTATAGTCTATCTTTCTTCCAAAAGAAAATTTAAATCTCATTAGAGAAAATTAAATCTCTTACAATTTTTCATAGACAATGTCCAACATTCAATCCAAACTTAACTGGCATACCTGTACAAAGAGTTAAATGACTGAAGACCAAAAGCAAAAATAGACAATGAGGATAGATTAATAAATTATCCAGGCACTAAAGTTATCAAACAAAGACTTCAAAACAATCATAATTAATATTTTCCAGAAAAAGAGATTTAAATTTAAGAGAACTTTACCAGAGAACCATAATCTGGAAAAGGATTCAATTAAAATCATAGAACTTAAAAGCACAGTAACCATATTTAAAAATTCAAATTCAAGCCCTAACCAGTTTGGCTCAGTGGATAGAGCATCGGCCTGCGGACTGAAAGGTCCCAGGTTCTATTCCGGTCAAGGGCATGTATCTTGGTTGCGGGCATATCCCCAGTGGGGAGTGTGCAGGAGGCGGCTGATTGATGTTTCTCTCTCATCGATGTTTCTGGCTCTCTGTCCCTCTCCCTTCCTCTCTGGAAAATCAATAAAATATATATTAAAAAAATAATAATTAAAAAAAATTCAAATTCAATAAATGGGTTTAATACCACAGGCAGCAGAACACAAGACTAATGACCTAGAAAGATCAATAGAAAATATCCAAATTGGTACCCACCAAGACAAAAAGAAAAAAAATACAGAAAAGAACATAAGAAGCACCTGGGACTCAGACAATATATCTAACATACGTGTAACTGAGCATCCTAAAGAGAAGAACTAACTGGCCAAAAAATTTGCAAAATTAATGAAAGATGCCAGAAATTTAAGAAACTCTTTGTAACCCAAGCAGAATAACTACAAAGAAAACACATTATAATACAATTACTGAAAGCCAGAAACAAAGAGAAATTCTTAAAAGCACTCAGAGGAAAAAGACAATATTACCTTCAAAAGGGTTAACAAAAGACCAACTAACTTCAAAATTTTCAACAGAAGTGTTGGGAACCAGAAGAAAATGAAATGGCATCTGTAAAGCGATGAAAGAAAGTAACTGCCAACTTAGAATTCTTATCTAGGGAAAACAGTCTTGTATAATGAAGGCAAAATGAAAATGTCTGCAGACAAACAAAGCCTGAAAGAATTCTGTTGTCACTATAAAAAACTTAATGGGATTCGTCAAGCAGAAAGAAGACTCCAGATGGAAGGTTCATCATACAAGAAGAAATGAAGAACACAAGAAAGAATAAATCAGTGGGTAGTCCCAAAGAAATATAACTGTGAAAAATAGGTAAATGCTTTCAAACTACAACTTGCAGTTTGAGAAACACAGCCCCTACCAGACTTTGGAGCCACATGTTCTAGTTGTTTGGGTCTGACAGAATAAGCACAGGATACATGGAATGGCAGAGCAAGGGCATCCAGACGCCTTGGAAACCTGGGAAAGATTCTCCCGAGAAAGTAGAGACTAACCCTATATAATAAAAGCCCAGCAACCGAATGGTGGAACAACCGGAATGACAGCGGTCCCTTGCCCCAGCCAGTCCTGCCCCCGAGTGCCCCGCCCCCCCCTTAAGGGGTAGGGCCAGCCAGCAAACCACCTGCGGCACTTCACCCTCACCCTGGCCAGCCCTGCCCCTGCCCCTCGCCCGGCCAGTCCCACCCTTGGGTGGCCCTCCCCATCAGGGGCAGGGCCAGCCAGCAAACCACCTGCAGCACTTCACCCTCGCCCTGGCCAGTCCTGCCCCTGAGTGCCACCCCCCCAATTGGAGGCAGGGCTGGTGCACAAAATGCTCGGGCCCCTCGCCCGGCCAGTCCCACCCTTGGGTGGCTCCCAACACACCTAAATCATTGCCTGGCTCCCTGGTGCATGTACATTTAGTGAAAGCACAAGAAAATAATTATCAGTCCCTTCTGTTCCCTAACCAGAGTCTCCAGAGGGCTCTGCTAATACTGCAGCCAAGGTATGGAATTCTCCCTTCACAGCCTGCAGCCCCAGGAGACCTTCCGAGTTAGCCAAAAAGGCGACCTAAGCATCAGAGATGGCAGCCCTTTGCTGAGGAATGTAGAGAGGCTGGGTGGGGATTTTGTGAAATTGCAGTACCTTGCAGATTAGGTGAGGTTTCCATCTCTCTTTAAAAGGGATGGTGAAGAGGACCTGCAGGCTGCCAGGAGCAAGAGCAAAAGGTAGGCACATTCAAAAACTTTAAAACAAACAGACATGAAGATCATATTGGGAAGCTGAGGGCAGAGCCCCAGGAAGAACACAAAAATCATTAAAGGGCCATCATCCATTTTGATATACGTTTGCAAACAACACATAAACAACTTCATCTCATAGCACGTGAAATGCAAAACAGTTATGTTGTGGGTTTTCTTTCAGCCATCCTTAAAGTATAATTAGATC
>NW_006294552.1:289709-294466 GCF_000327345.1 Myotis davidii
AGAAAAAGTCAGAGACTTGCAAAGACATCTCTGATTTCTCAAGGTGTGGAAGCAATGTCAACAACTGCACACCGCAGGTTTAAATGAGAAAAATGAATGTGTTTTCTAAACCAAAAATTTTAAGGTTTTTCTGTTACATTTTGGCTAAAATTTAATGCCAGGATGAATCACCCCTCAAGAGCATGAACCATTTGTTATCAATTTCTACTTCAACTACCTGGCATACACTGTTTTCTCAACAAAATAGGAATGAATAAATCAGTGAGTGAGTGAGTGAGTGAGCTAATCATTCTACTTACTGTTCATAGCAACATGTATGTGAAATGCTTAAAAGAAAAGGAGTGTGAAAAGCCAGTATCAAACACTATGGCAGGCAATATTAACACAATCCACAACAGACTACTGGGTATCATGAGTCATAGAATACACATTTGAACAAATCAAAAGTAGTCATTGGTTTCTCCAAGAGCTGTCACTGAGGCCATAGAACCCTGTGACAGCCAGCTCCCTGAATGAAGAGACATTAAAAATGTGGCATCAGACCTGTTAAAATTGGCTGCTTTTCTGTGACCACCTAGATCAGTAACGGAGAGGGAGTTAACTCTGCCTTGGAGAAAATCAGTAGAGGTCATCTGAGGCCAATGGGAAATGCAGGCGCAGAGGAAATACACTGAGGGAGTGAAAGTTCAACCTTTCCTCCTGCAGGAAGGTCTCCAAGCAATATGCCAAGATAGACAGATCAGGAAATGAAGTTTCTTCCCTACTCTATTCAATAACTTTTTAGGTCAAGGTCCTTTGACTCCGCTGGTCAATTTTTGGCTTCAGAAACATGAAAACGTAGCTCTGCATCACAGAAAGCTCCGAGAGAGTCCTCTCTACCTCCTGCTACTTAAAGTGTAGTTGCTGGACCAGCACCATTAGCATCAAGTGGGAGCAGAATCCAAGGCCCCACCTTGGACTATTGAATCAAGTGCTTCTTTTGCATGTTGAAGTTTGATGTTTACTGTGCTAGAAGGCCTTACTACAGGTTGTATATCTTGCTGTTTGAGTAGTTACGTAACTACATTTAAGTCTGTCCAGATAATAAAAAGTTACTTTCCCCTTTGGGTTGTAAATCTTTTCATTATTAATTTGCTCAGGGATTGTAACGTCTATAAATTTTAAGTATCAAATAATTTTTAGAATGTCTCTCATACAACTTTTCCACACTATTTTGTAAAATGATTATGTTAGAAAAATAATCTTGAGATAATTTCATAAATGAAAACAAATGAGTCCCCCCCCCCCCTTCTTTTCCTGGAGGTTGAAAGAGAGGTATCATGCTTGAGGAAGTGCATTTATCAAATCTGCAATCAGTCCCTTTAGTAGTACTTTTGTTATCTATTTCAAAGTGAGGTTTTAACTGTGTCATTTGAGAGCCAACAAAGACCTTGGGAATTCCCCCTTTCCCCTTTTACTAATATACTTTCACTATAAGAAAGCTCTGAATGAATGGCATGACGAAAGGCCAAATGACTTGACTGGAAGACAGATGATCAGTATTTAGTCATTTGCAGACGTTCTTAAAGAACATGAGTAATCGTGAGATTAGAAACTTGGAAATCTTTCTGCTTACCTTGCCTACCCCAGAAACTATACAACTATAAATAAAATTATTGTTTCCTACATTTATTTAAAGACAGATGTCAGGGCAAGCACAGGGTGGTTAATTTACCAAAGGCTCAGTCCTCTTGCCCACAGATACGCACATTCTTGGGAGGAATGGTTGCAATTTTAAATATTACATCCCAGATATTCAGAGAAAATACAACTTTTTTTTCTCTGTAGCCTATTGGATGTTCCTTAATACCCAGAAGAGGGGAAGCTTTAGTTCAGCCTCATAGATTTAGTCTTATACAACAAATAGGCTATTGGAAAAATGCTTTATCTGATTTATGTAAAAGGTTCAGTCCTGCAGGTTCTGTCCCCACCAGCCTCGCTTTAAGAAGCTGTGTGGATTCATACTTTGCACCGTCCTCTCCTTTCTTTGCTGAAGAGTGGCTGCTCTGGGCTGCTTTCTGGTGGCTTTCAGGAAAGACCAAGTGTGACTTGTTCCATCCCTATCCTTGCAGGCAGCCGCTGCTAAAGTTTGCAACAGGTAAAGCTTGTGGCTCCTCTCTAAGTGCAGTCACGTCCTACTATCTCTGAGTGATTTGGTCTTACCACGGGTCACACTGCTACTGCAGACCCCTCTGAGACTCTGGCATGCTCTCCATCTATATCTTGGCCTCAGCTACCTAACCCACAGCTGCTATCATGCAGGTACTTGATGCCTTGCCTCAAGGGACCTATAGTAGACCAACTGCTCACAATTCAGCTTTGTTCAGCATCTGCCAAGGGACAGGCAGGCCACCCCTGAGTTTGTCATCTGCCTCCCTTGTTACCTCTGCCAATAAGACATGCCCTTGCCCTTGCTGAAGTAGAAGTAGATGCCAGTGGGGCAGAATTCTACAAAGACAATGTGGGGGATGGAGGTGTAGGAAGAACAAAAGAGCCCTGTATTCTGTCTTCTTGATCTGATTCTTCCTCTTCTCTAAAATCTCTAGGGCAGGAGGGTACTGATTTCTGGATTTCTAATTCCTGTACACCAGTGCTACTAAAAGAGACGCCAACCTGGGGACCATCACTAGCCCACAACAAGATACACACAGAAATTGAGAGTAAGTGTTTATGATACACATAGTAACTAGGTAAAGTAATATTTTTTACATTATATCTAATAAAACAGTAGGGGTTTTAAAGAATGTTTTTGTTTTCCTATTTTATTTCTTCATACTTTATTTTCATTACAGTTTACTAATTCATAGGTGCACGATGTATTGGAATTTTAGCAACGTGCTCCTCCTCACAGAGAGTTTGAGAAGCTGTGCTCCTCATCATATCTACCTCCTATGCAGTAAGCTTCATGCCTAGAATCATACCTGGAAGGGGCCTCCTCTCTGTGCTATGGAAGAAACAGAAGAGTTCACCAGCCTGAAGCCTGGTCATGCTTAAGAAAGTTATGATATCTTTTATTCTCAGCAAAGCCTATTATTTGAGCTTATTTGCAAGTTGTAGACACAATCTAAAATCTAATTCAACAGTCGAAGCTGAGCAGACTCCCTGTGTTCTGTTGGGGGCTGTGTTCTGACACCTTTCCCGCGAAGCAACAACACCCACTGCTTGGGGGAGTGAGAAGCCAGCCCTCCAGCAGTGGGACTCACAGAAGGAGAAGTTGTATCAAAGGAAATACTGTCCTAATGTTCCTGATGTAAAAAAGATTTGTTAAAGAATGGCTCTATTTTAAGAAAACCTGAAAATTTTTTTCACAATCTTAATAAAAGCCCACATCAGCAATCAATAGAGGGTGTCTCAAAAACATGTATACACACTTTGAATAATTGGTAGTTCCAATGTGTTAAGTCAAAATAGAAAGAAACATCAATTGAGCTATCAGCTGTTAAGTGAGCATACATTTTGGGGGACAACCTATATAATGTGTCCCAGGTGTTCCTGTTCTTTGCAAGTGAAAATCTCTAGCAAACCATCAGCATTCATGTGTACTTTGCAACACCTGCAACAAATATTAAACGTTGGTCTCAGCCTTTTCCAATCCAAAGGCCAATGAGAAGAATCCGAAGACCACATTGGAACAACCACAGATTGAGTGGGTTCCCGAGAGAAAGCTCACACAGCTGCGATGCCGGAAGCAGTTCTGGCATTAACTAGGTTACTATTATCACTATTAATATTTAATTAAGCTCTGACTGAGCCTCCTGTTGATTCATCTATTTTTATTGTTATAATGTCATATTTGCTTGTCTTATTTTCTGATTGATTCTTATTCAACAATGGTTTCCAATATTTTAACCTCGAATTGCTCTCTCTCTCTTATTTAATAATCTGAATCTAATTCAAGAGATGCTGAGATCCTTTTTATAATGTGATGCTTGCACTCTAATTAGTTCTTTTAAGAGTGCAGTGCACAGGTACAGACATGAAGTTTTCTACTTCGGAACGTAAAAGAATGTAAGATTACTCTATAAAGGAAGAGAGACTCTACAGAAATATCTTCTTGAAAACCCCTGCCCCAGATATTGGCCTGATAATTTTTATAAAGAATAATCTTAGCCCTAACCGGTGTGGCTCAGTGGATAGAGCGTCGGCCTGCAGACTCAAGGGTCCCAGGTTCGATTCCGGTCAAGGGCATGTGTCTTGGTTGCAGGCACATGCCCAGTGGGGGATGTGCAGGAGGCAGCTGGTCGGTGTTTCTCTCTCATCGATGTTTCTAGCTCTCTATCCCTCTCCCTTCCTTTCTGTAAAAAATCAATAAAATATATTTTTTTTAAAAAAAGAATAATCTGAACATTTAAATGCTATTTTTAGTACTCAGTAAAGAACCAAAGAGCGGGGAGAAACTAAGATGGCGGCATAGGGGAACACCGAGATTGCTGCCTCCTACAACAACTTCAGAAACGCAACAAAAGGACAGGACGGTCAACATACAGAACTACAGGAGGGCTGGCGGATTTGAAATTCTATAACTAGAAGAAAAGAGAAAACCACATTGAGGGTCAGGAGCTGCGGAAGTAAAGTGCAAAGGTACGAGCTCTAGCGCACGGAAGGGGGCTGGTACCTGAGGACGCGGCTGGGGAGGGAGTCACAAGCTCCCGACTCGTCTGAACTCCAGTTCTGGGAAGTCTCTGGGGACCCAGGACTCATACAGGGAGAAACTGGTC
>NW_006294552.1:296350-297929 GCF_000327345.1 Myotis davidii
AGAAAGAAATTCACCTTGAAAAAAAAAAAAAGAACCAAAGAGGGATAAAGGGAACAGCCACCCTTGTGGAGAATTTGATCACCACTGTTCAGATTCGCCAGCACATAGGGATTATATAAAAAAGCAGACTGACTTTTGGTCAGTTTTATTATTTTTTTGTATATATTTCTATTTATTTAGATCTTGTTTATATAGTTTTTTCATTTTCTCCATATGAATTTAATATCTTTTTTCTCTTAATTTATTTATTGTTGACAGTATTCCCTTTGCCCTTCTCCACCCAGCCTCCACCCAACCCCAGGCCTTCCCCACACTATTGCCTGTGTCCATGCATTATGCATACATGCATATATGTTCTTTGGTTAATCTCTTCCGTCCCCTTCACCACCCTCCCCACTGAGATCTGTCTCTCTTTATAAAAAATTTTTAGCAGGCAATACAGCCCCATATTCCTTGCACCTCAGATGGATTTCTCTTACCATCTCCATCCCCCTCCATCGTGGTTTGCTTTGGGTGATGCAGTTGACACTAATACCAGTAAGTTTTATGAGTTTCACCTTGCCACTCCTTTAGCTGTAAAATGAATTCCTTGGACAGAGGCTCTATTAAGAATACCATGGCAGTGAATAGGTTGCCCAGGAATGGTGGTTGGCAAAAGCATTGCAAGCCTGGGAAAAAAAATGAATCTGGAACACATAACTATTCCATGAGGACATATATCTGCCTTCTCCAAATGGCCTCTATGCTACCACAATGGGCATAGCCAGGTCAGCCTTGGTGATGTGAGTTCCATGTGTTCATCCATAACCATATTCTTGTCATTGGGAAAGTTTTCTGGCTCTTCACTTCTGCTTTGAGTTGGAAATTCAAGGCCCTGAAATGGCTGTTTTCCTTGTATAAGCTAACACAATTTATTGCAGTTAACACATCTATAATCTTTGTAATCACTTTGTTGCATAGCAATTGGATGTAACCTCTACTTGGTCACTCAGAACCTGGCTCTTTAGCTGCTCACCGTCTCATACCATCACCAGTGAGAATGTGAGAAATCATGACATCATTACATGCCACTCATTACCAGGGTTTAGTATCTACCTAGCAAGGAGGTCATTCATATGATCATAAAATATAGGAGCGACCCTAGTTTCAGAATTCCCTCCAGGGGGATTGTTTCCTGAGGCGACTCCTAGTATGAACTACTATATCAGCCAGAGTATTCTCCTAGCAAGAGATCTGGCACAGAGCAGGGAAGAGGAGGTAGATAATGGGAGTTGGAGGATAGAAAGGAACAATGAGATAAAAGACTTAAAAGAGGTCAATCTGCCTGGCCCCTGTACCTCAGTTGCTGAACCAGGAGGTTATAGTTTGATTCCCAGTCAGGGCACATGCCCAGGTTGCCAGATTATGAACTCAGTCCCAGGTTGGGGGTGCAGAGGAGGCAGCTGATTCAATGATTCTCTCTCATCATTAATGTTTCTATCTTTCTGTCCCTCTCTCTTCCTCTCTGAAATCAATAAAGATATATTTTTAAAAGGGTCAATCACCAATGCTGGGAAGATTACTTCCTCCATTTCAAGAA
>NW_006294552.1:298469-303734 GCF_000327345.1 Myotis davidii
GGCAGCTGGTAGCTCAGGACCTCAGTGGGTGGAGGTGGAGATTGTATAGTCCTGTTGTCCCATGAAGCTGACATTCCCTAAGACCTCTAAAGGAAATTGAAGTTCTACTTTACTCCATGCCCTTGTCTTGTTGGGGATGGTTGCTTCTTGGATCCTCTAGATCTGGATTAGATGCCCAGTGTTTAACATCATCTAGAAATCGGTACTATATCTATCAGTAACCAGTTGATTTGCTTGTGGAAACACAAAACAAAACAAAATAAAAAACAGTTTCCAAAAGCAGGGATATGGTTCAATCCTTTAAAAGTTTAAACTTACTGGCTTTCGTGATCCTAATAAAAGCCATAAATCCAACTATCTCACTCACAAATGAATTGCAGAGATGGGGCAAAAGGGTGCAGTTGGACTAATACAGTTTGTCTAGGAAGTGTTCCCAAGTGTTTGTTCTTCTGCTGTGAAACACAGTGTGCCATACGGGACCCTACCACACCATATCACAGCCTGTCAAATTTCCTGGCTAGTCAAAGAGAGAGCGGACGTAGGTAATTTTAACCTCTGGCTTTACTCCAAAATAAATATTCACTTGAAGTGTCTGAACCGCAATCAGAAGTAACTTTTTTTCTGGAAAGCATTCAATTTCACAAGAATATGTTGAGAACCTCCACATGTCCAGCATTACTGTAGGCAGTGTAGCTACAACAATAAACATAAACAAATGAAGCCTACACATTCCATTAGAAGAAGAGAGATATTTTTAAAGAAATGTGTAAAATATATAAAGTATGTAAATGGAAAGAATAATAGAGAGAAATAGAGTAGAAAGACGGTGTCAGGGAAGCAGGCAGGGATCAGTTTTAAATAAGGTAGTCAAGGAGGGCTTTACGGAAGAGAAGTCAACATTTGAACAAGGACATGAGGAAGGTGAGGGTGAGGTCACATGGAGGTCAGGAGAGGCCAGTGGGCAGGAGCAGAGAGATAAGCTCAAAGGGGGAATGAGGAGTCATTATAGGCTTTACCTGTGCAGTGATGAGAAACTGCTGGAGGATTTTGAGACACCAATAACTCCTTTTAAAATAGTATGTGCTGTATGAGACTACTCTATTAGAATCACTCTGGCTGCTTTGCTGGAACTGACTACAGAGGAGCAAAGGTGAGCAGAGAATCCAGTCTGGGGGCCATTGCAATGATCCAAATGAGAGACGACGGTGGCTTGGGCCAGGGTGAAAGCAGTGGGAGCGGTGAGAAATAGACTCCGAATGGATTTTGTAGTTCAAGTTGACAGAATTTGCTGGTGGATAGGATATGGAGTGGGAGAGAATGAGAAGCATCAAGTGTTTTGAAATGGGCAACTAGAAGGCCAGACTCTAATGTGTAAATAGAATCACCAGGCAAAGCAAGCAAGCCAGATGCAAGATGGATTTGCATGTTTATGTCCACACGCAAAAGGAAGCTGTGTGCCCTGCCTGGGTAGCTCAGTTGGTCAGTGTCATCCTGTTACACCAAGGTTGTAGGTTCGATTTCCAGTCAGGGCGCATACAAGAATCAACCAATGAATGCATAAGTAATGCATTTGTAGAACAACAAGTCCATGTTTCTCTCTTTAAAATAAATCAGTACTGCCCTAACCGGTTTGGCTCAGTGGATAGAACGTCGGCCTGCAGACTTAAGGGTCCCAGGTTTGATTCCAGTCAAGGGTATATACCTTGGTTGCGGGCATATCCCCAGTGGGGGGTGTGCAGGAGGCAGCTGATCGATGTATCTCTCTCATCGATGTTTCTAACTCTCTATCCCTCTCCCTTCCTCTCTGTAAAAAATAAATAAAAAATATTAAAATAAATAAATCAGTACTTTTTTTAAAAAAAGGAAGCCAATGTGTAGCTATTTTCTTATGTCATTCATTAATCAGCATGAATTAATTATCGGGTGTGTCATTTAAGGGACAGGATATGGTGTGCACACATTTGAGCTTCATCACAGTAAACACTATTCCTTGTTAACTGGGAGTCGACATGACCCTCTGTCAGCCTGTGGTTGAGTCTCAAAGGGAGAAAGCCACTGAGATGTAAGGAAATAATGTGTGCTTTTACCTAATATAAAAAGAGGAGCTATGAAACAGAAAATGCATATTCAGATGCACGCGCATAAAAGAAAGAGTATAACAAAATACTCTAGCATTGACAACTTCATACCAAAGTTTATTCTGTTATAAAATTTTTAGTCATGCATCTTTTTTTTCAGAGTGTATTTTTATCTCCCCCTCCTCCCCCCATCCCCCACCCAAATAGTTCTTAGCACTTTTCTGGCCCAAAAATTTCGGCAAGGTAACAAAAAATTGGTTTAAAATTTGAGCAAAAGTAACAAAATACATAAATTGTTATCCCTTTTTTTTCAATCATTAGATCACACTTTCCAAAAACAATCCCAATATTTCATTTGACTTTCAAGGTAATACAAATCTCTGGAAACCTCAGGGATCACCATTCTGCCTTACTATTCTCATGGCCCTAGTCAGTTTCTTGCTATGAATATATGGTGCAGTACCTTTGAAATTATATGAAAGAAGTTTTGAAAGTAGAAAAAAAAAACACCCAGGCACCCAGGCCCTATAGCAAATCAGACTGGGAAAGTGATTAAAACACTTAAAGCTTCAATTCCTGTAAAGGATAATGGTGAATAATATTACTGGGTAATAATATCTTATAGGATTATTGTAAGATTCAAATTAATTAACATGTATAAAACACCTATGTAAGGCCCAATTTCACTACTATAAGAGAAATGCAAATCAAAACCACAATGAGATACCCCCTCGACCTGTTAGGATGGCTGTTATCAATAAGACAAGAAATAACATTAGTTGGAAGGTTGTAGAGGAAAGGAAACCCTCATATACTGTGTGTGGGAAAGTAAATTTGTGCAGCTGCTATGGAGATTGCTCAGAAAATTAAGAACAGAGCTACCATATGAGCAATCCGCCTTCTGGGTATTTACCCGAAATTTTTCAAAACACTTATTCATAAAGATGTGTACCCCTATGTTCATTACAGCATTGTTTACAATAGCCACGATAAGGAAAGAACCTTTGGCCAATGATTGAATAAAGATATGGTACAATGGAATACTACTCAGTCATAAAAAAGATTAAGTATTGCCATTTGTGACAACATAAATGGATCGCGAGAGTGTCATGCTAAGTGAAAGTAAGTCAAAGAGAAAAGGACAAGAACCATATGACTTCACATATATGTGGGATATAAAGTAAAAAGCAACAAACAAATAAACTTACAGATACAGACAACAGTATCTGGGGTCAGGGGTCGAGCTTACAACCTAGGTACGTGCCCTTGACTGAGACCCTTTGGTGTGCGGGTCAATGCTCTAATCATTGAGAACACCAGCCAGGGCAAGAGACAGTTTTTTTAAAAAACTTCATTCTACACTTTCTCAAAGAGTAAGTTAGAATGACATTGTTTTAGTTTGCTCAGCATGCCTTCCCTGTGTCTTTGCACAAACAGATGCCACCGCCTCATTGACTGAAGGGTTGCACACTTATAAACTAGTTAGACTCCTTCCCCAGATTTTTTTAAAAACTTAAAAAATTAGGATGAGGCCCGGTGTAAGGTGAAATGGAGAGGCAGGGCTCGCATTCATTGTGTAGGCTGGTCATTTTCAAGGTGTGATCCCAGAACCAGCAGCAGCATCTGGAAACTTATTAAAAATGCAAAACCTTGGACCTCACTACAAACTTATTGAATCAGAAGCCCTAGAGATGGAGTCCAGGAGTCTTTTCATAAACCTTCCAGATGATGCTGGTGCACCCTTAGCCTTAAAAACACTCTTTAAGCAAAGCAGAGAAGTTACAGGTGATACCAGCAACACATAGTTCCAGAGGAAGGGTCTGTTCTGCTCAGGGTGGAGAACATTTTGTGAGTCATTATCATTCTAGACTATTCCAAGGACTTCCTCTGAAATGAAGAAATGATCAGGAGCCCAGGGTTCAGAACAATAGTTTGAATATGCTGTACAGCTAAGTGCTTCCTGTAGGAAGTGTGCTGTTTCATCTGAGATCAATAATGCCCCATAAAAAGGGTAAATTGCACCTTGTTGGTCATTTCACCAATGTGACTATAACGGTGCTAAGAACTTAAAAAATTAAAAATAACTCTCACAGTACTATCTCCCAAAGTGCTTGGGGAAAAATACTGGTGTAAGCTGACCCTGATACATGGGTCTTCATCCTATAAAAGTAGTCTACTGAAGGAAAACAATAGAACTTGTGGTGTATCCAAATGTATATGACTATACCATATCAGAATTCTAGACTAACTGCCCACATATTACTTATTAAACTAAGAAGGAAAATGTCTCAAATATATATTTCTTATTTTAATTTATTCTTATTTGATTTAAATTTTAAATAAAAATTATTTGCTTTTATCTAAAATCTCCTCATACCCAGTCCTCCTTTGAATATAGAATTCATTATAGATTTAGCTCTTGCCTATATTTATAACTGCTGTACACAGTCGAGCAAAACATAGCCTACACAGAAAGCTTAAACCCAAATTCTCATATAAGTGTCCCTCTACACTGGAACTTTCATGTTCTTAATTTATCTTTATTGTTGAAAGTTTTATAGATGTCCCTCCTTCCCCCGCCCCACCATTGATTCCCTCCACCTGACTTCGACCCCTCCCCCCAGGCCTTTACTGCTCTATTGTCTGAGTCCCTGGGCTGTGTGTACATGCATATAAGTTCTTTGGTTAATCTCCTTCCACCCCCACTCTTACCTCTGAGATTCATCAGTCTGTTCTGTGCATCCATGTCTCCATGTCTCTGGACCTATTTTTTTCATCAATTTATTTTGTTCATTAGATTCCATATATAACTGAAATCATGTGATACATATCTTTCTCTAGCTGGCTTATTTTGCTTAGCATAACACTGTCCAGGTCCCTCCATGTCGTCTCAAAGGGTAAGAGATCCTTCTTTTTTACAGCTGCATAGTATTTCATTTGTGAATGTACCACAGCTTCTTTATCCACTCATCTACTAATGGGCGCTTGGGCTGTTTCCAGACCTTAGCTACTGTAAATTTACAATAGCACTGCTATGAACATAGGGGTGTATATATTGTTTCTGATGAGTGTTTTGGGATTCTTAGGATATATTCCTAGAAGTGGGATCACTGGGTCAAATGGGAGTTCCATTTTCAATTGTTTTAGGAAACTCCATACTGTTCTTCACAATGGCTGCCCAGTCTGC
>NW_006294552.1:303824-304501 GCF_000327345.1 Myotis davidii
CCTCAAAAGCACTCGTAGTTTGTTAATTTGTTGATGACAGCAAAAGAAACCATCAACAAAATGAAAAAGGATCCTACTGTAAGGGAGAACATAATTGCTAATGATACAATCTGATAAGGGGTTAATTTCCAAAATATATAAAGAACCCATACAACTTAACAAAAGGAAGACAAACAATCCGATAAAAAAAAAATGGGGCAAAGGGCCTAAAATAGACACTTCTCCAAAGAGGACATTCAGATGGCCAAGAAACAAATGAAAAGATGCTCAAAGTCACTAATCATCAGAGAGATGCAAATTAAAACAACAATGAGGCATCACCTTGCAGAGGGACTTTTAATCAGTAAAGCATGAAACAGCTCTTTTTTAAAAAATAATAATGCTGTGTTAGATGTTCCAAGAGATTTGGCCTGTCAATGTGTTTGTTCCTAATGTCTCAAGCGCAAATGTTGAAGCAGTTAACAATTAAGTGCAGCATGCCATGTGTAATACACCAGGGAATGGTGAGGACTATAACAAACTATAGTATGCCTGCATGCCTTGAATTCAAAGATTCAAATTTGAATGTTGTGAAAATACTCTACAGGCTAAATAAAACATGTCAGTTATTAGATTCAAATTATGGACCCTATTTTATGAACCTTGGTTTATTCCTACTGCATTCTTGCACTTATGGA
>NW_006294552.1:304522-329232 GCF_000327345.1 Myotis davidii
AAAGAGTGAGTGGGCCAATCACAGAAGCAGCAAAGGACTGCTCTGTGGAAAACAGGTGTGTTTCTTATTTAACTTCCTCATATCTGGGTTAACACTCTCTAAGAATTAGGCTCAATGTCTAAGTGGAAATCTTTTTTTAAACACTTTTATTGAGATATAACTCACATACCATATGTTACAGGCTGAATTGTTGTCCCCTCAAAATACATAATATATGTTTAAGTCCTAAACTTCTAACCTATGATCCAGAATGTGATTGTATTTAGAGATAGGGTCTTCATCAAGTAATTACATTTAAATGAGGTCATTACAGGGGACCCTAATCTAATATGACTGGAGTCCTTATAAAAAGAGAAAATGTGGACACAGACATGTACAGAGATAAGAACATGTGGAAACAGAGTAAGAAGACAGTTATCTACAATTCAAAAGGTGAGGCTTAGAACAGCTCCTTCCCTCACAAGCTTCAGAAAAACTAACTCTACCCACACCTTGATCTCAATGTTCCAGACTTCAAAACTGTGAGAAAATAAATTCCTCTGGTTTAATCCACCAAGTCTGTGGCACTTTGATTTGTTAGTCCGAGCAAACTAATATACCATACAACTTACCCATTTATAAGTACCCAAGTCAATGGATTTTGGTATAATCACAAATATGTGCAATCATCACCACAGCAAATTTTAGAGCATTTTCCTAACTTCAGAAAGCCCATATCCTTTAGCTATCAACACCTTAACACCCCGTCCTTCTAGTACTAATCTATTTACTGTCCTTGTAGATTTGTCAATTCTAGGTATTTCATATAAATGGAATCATGAAATGAATGTGTGGCTTCTATTACTTAACATGTTCAAGATTCATCATTGTAGCATGTAACAGTGATGCACCCCTTTTTGTAGCCAAAGGATGCTTCATTATATGGACACTAAAGACCTGGTGCATGAATTCGGGGTGGTCTGTGGGGATCGGGCCCCAGCTCGCAACCCTAGGCTCACAGCCCCAGCTCATGCCCCTAGCCTCGCAGCTCCGCAGCCCCTCTTGGCACCCCACTGTGGCCTGGAGCCGCCCCCTCACCTGCTCCACCATCCCGCCTGCCTGCGGGGTGACTGGTCGGGGCCGGGTCCACCCCCCCGCCCCGCCCCTGGCCCAGTGCCCTCAGAGCTTGGGAGCCGGGCAGTGGTCCCACCCCCCACATCCACTGCTGGTTGCCATCTGCAGGGCAATCAACAGGGCGATCAGGCCCCTACTCGCAACCGCCTTGGCCCGATGCCACCTGCTCACCTGCTCCACCATCCTGCCATGGTCCCGCTCTCATGGGGGCCATCAGGGCCAACAGTGCCTCCACTGCTGTCTGCCGTCTGCTGCCAGCACTGCGTCGCCAACTCCCATGATGTCCCGCGCTGCCCCCTGGTGGTCAGCACACATCATAGCTAGCAGTCAAACTCCTGGTCAAACAATTTGCATATTAGGCTTTTATTATATAGGATACTATATTTTGTTTATCCATTAGTTAGTTGATGACATTTGGGTCATTTATACCTTTGGGCTATTATGAATAATGCAACTATAAGTATTCATAAAGAAGAGTTCTTTGTAAAGAAATTTTATAAAAGGAAAAACCTTGTGTATTGTTGGTGCTAAATCTGTTCCAAGTGAACACAGTGACAAAAACTCCTCACTATTTCCTTGAGTTTGATTTCTGACAAATTTCCACCTTTCTCATTTTCTCTCAGGCCCTGCCATCATTCTGACCTTAAACAATCCATCACAGGGTGAGTCACCATCTAGGGATGTTGAGTTTACTGAAGAATATACAGGACCCTCAGGGGAGAATGGAAGTGTCATTGTAAACGAAGCATGAGGTCCATTATGAAGCTCAGGCTGGGAAAAGGCATGCAGGTGAGTGAGAGGGTGGGTGTGGGGATGAAGGACTGTATGTGTGTCCGGAAGCATTCAAGGTCTCGCAGGTGTGGGAGGGCTGGCCAAACCATGTCAGGTTGGAGTGCAGTGGTTGAAGCTCTGCCAGGAAAGGAGAGGCGTTTGATCTAGTAACTAGCTGCTAGTGCAGTACACCTGGCCCATTAGCTCATGGGCTACTCTTCAGTGCTCATATAAAGACATGATTTATCAGAACGCTATTTTACCATTAGCTGTAATATGAGCCAACAAACAGGGGGAAAGTCACAGGAATCTGGATTGTTGCTCAATTATAGCACACAGTGCCTGAAAGAAGAAATTTATGAGTACACTGATGGAGCAGGTCACCAAGTCTCTATTTTAACAAAGGGTTACTTCCCCCTTTTTGGCACAGGAATCCAATTTTTAAAATAAGATCTTTTTCATGTGAATAATATACAGGTAGGAGTGTACATTGTGTCTTTATGGCAGGCTTGTAAGAATAATGGTCTCACAATGTTGGTTCAGCAACTATGTGATAAGCAGACATCAGGCTACATGCCAGATATACCACTGCAAAATGAGACAAATGTGGTCCCTGGCTTCACACTGTCTCAGACAAGGTTATTAACAAGTCTGTGGCTTAGTGAATGTTCATGACACATCTACTGGAAGTTTCAGTCCTACAGAATCTGATTAAATAATATCTGTCTAAGCCTTTAAATATTCTTAGATTCCTAAATATCAATCTAACAACCTGACCATTCAGATGTGCTAGGCACTATGCTAGGCACAGTAAGTTCAAGGATAATTAAAATAAATGGTCCTTGCCTTTAAAAAAAACTAACAATCTAGGATGTGTATAAGCATGTGCAATATCATATACCATAACATGTGCATATACCATATACATATTGGAAGATGCTAGAATAAAGGTATAATAAAGTGAAAGCACAGAAATCACTTATTCTCTCAAAGAATAAATATGGTTGGTGTTTGTGCCAGAGGGAAAGGGTTGGGGACTTTTCATGAAGAAAGTGAGGGTTGAGCCAGATCTTAAAGATAAAAAAGATTTGGGTAGAGAGTGAAGGAAATTGGGGGGAATTCTGGTTGGAGGGAACAGCTTGAGGAATGGCCCAGGGACATGAAAGTGGGATTTGAAGAAATGACATGTAGGCAGACATTCCGTCTACTCTTTTCTCTGTCGCACCTCAAAGAAAAAAGGCTCAGACTCAGAAACTGTTCCCGTGAAACATTTCAGTGCAAAGTTAAGACCAGTCTGTCACTTCTCATGTGAACACCTGGAAGGTCTCTAAGCACATCAAAGTGCGCACAACTTTCTGGGGCTTGCCTCACATTCAACTTCAATTTCTATAAAAGCAGAAGACAGATTTAATAGGCAAATAACGCTGATTGATAGGATCCTGCCATGTCAACACTAAGTAGAGACGAAAGTTTCAGTACAGTATGTCCTTTAGCAAAGCTGCCGCCGGGTAGTCCTTCCATTTCCTGTGATGACCGTAACGTGGATATAACTGACAATTCTCTTTCTGTGGACCTGTGTGAGTAGGATCAGCACAGGTCACTCTCATGGAACCGTCACAGCTTATAGCTGTGCTAAGCTCTGAAATCTGATCGTCTTGGTCTAAATCTCAACTCTTCTACCAATGAGGTTTATTATTTCTGAATCACACGAACTCACTTGGCCTCAATTACTTTATCTGTAAAATGTAGATAACAATTGTACCTGTCTGCAGGGGCTTGTGAGGATGAAATACAATAGTGCACGTGAAGTAGTCATTCTGGCACCTGTATGGCCTTGGCATGTGGGAACCGCTGTAGAGTAGCAGGGAAGGACTGGAACGTCCTGTTCTAACCTGGATCGGAGGCCTGCCTCTTGGGATCTTTGGCAACTCACTTAGTTTTCAAACCTTGGCTTCCTCATCTATACACAGGCAATAGCATAGAACACTGTGAAGCTTGAGTAAGAAAAGTACATCTTAATAAAATTGGTATAAAAAAAAAGACATACTGAGAAAACAAAAGAAAGTATATGTATATAAAGTGATAATACCTGGTACATAGTAGGTACTCAAAAAAGAGACAACTCTTGTTAATATTAGTATTATATAAACCATACTTTAGTTCTCAGTAATCATATTTTCTAAACCTTTCAAAATTAATTTTTAGGGCAAAGTCATTTGAATACATTCTTGATATCTAATGAGAGCCTGCGGTGGGCCCTTTCATTCAGTGAAAACTGTTGCCAACAGGGACCAGCCCTGAGCAGGTCTGCCTCAGGCCGGCCTGTCGTGTGTGGGTTCTTGACTTCATGTAGGAAAGATTTCACGGCAAGAGTCCAGATGGGTTTGAGAGTGTTTATTCACTCCTGGGACAGTGAAACAAAGGAAGAAATTAGGGCAGAAGAAACAACAGGAGAGAGACGAGGCGGTGCTCTGCTTTGGTCTCTAGAAATGTTATAGGAACGAAGGGACCTGGGCCGGGCTGCTGTTAGCTCACTGGGAAGTCAGAGAAAACGGGGGGCCTTGGAGACAGGATCAGGGGGTGAGCCCAGGTTGAGCTGCCGATGCCTACTGCTCCCCTGACTGCAAGTTTCGTGGGGAAACTTAAAAATACCAAGTTCATGCCCTGGAAGGGGCATAGGTGCACTCTAGAGCGAGCTGAATTGTCATGGTCCTGAGGGCTTTTTTTAAAAAATATATATTTTATTGAGTTTTTACAGAGAGGAAAGGAGAGAGATAGAAACATCGATGAGAGAGAAACATCGACCAGCCGCCTCCTGCACACTCCCCACTGGGGATGTGCCCGCAACCAAGGTACATGCCCTTGACCGGAATCGAACCTGGGACCTCCCAGTCCGCAGGCCGACGCTCTATCCACTGAGCCAAACCAGTTTCGGCCTGAGGGCTTTTTATCCTTATTTTTTTCTCATGCAGGCGAGAATCTTAGGGAGGGTTTCAGCAGAATATTTATCAGCTTTCCAGGTGCATTTTTAATATGCTGATGCATCAAAATGAGAGGATAGGGGAGTTTTGGATTATTCTTTGGTCTGTTTCACTTTTATCGTAGCTCTGCCTGGCTTTAGTGGGATTATTGTTATTTGTTCCCCGACTTTGGGGTGGGCTGGCACAAACGGCATTAATTGGGTCTTTGTTCTCTCTCTTCTCAGGCCGGGGTGATGTAAGCTAGGTATCCTCTGTTCACAAGTGTCCTTGGTTGAGGAAGATAAGTTTCTGATTCACAAGCTAACTGCAAGCTGCCCAAACTGTTTGGCCTTGTTTCATTTTCTTGTCTCCGTTTCCCCATTGCACTTGCCCAGGGATTTTCCAAGCTTCTTGCTATCCTGCCACAAAAAATCATTTGAAGACTGTCCCTTCATTTATATTAGAGATTTCATGGGGAGTCTCCACTTGCCGGCAGCACTTACTCCTTTCCGTTTTAATGTTTAGTTTTTATAGTTTTAATATCTATTGATATATATATAAATTTTCAACCTTTTTCATCTCGTGGCACACATAAACTAATAACTAAAATTCTGCAGCACATCAAAAAATATATTTTTTGCAGATCCGACAAAAAAAAATAGGTATTCTTTTGATTCACTCACACCTGACAGTTATTATGTTGACTATTGTCATTTTTCTATTTGACAATCTAGGGGGAAAAGGTCAATGCCCCTGGCTAAATAGTCAGTTGTTGCATGTTTTAAAAATTCTTGCTGCTCACCAGTTGAAAATTACTGATGTATATGTTTGTTTGGGTGAAGTGTTGGGGTTGATGTTCCTGGGAAGCTGACCCTGGGATGTAGTGAGGAATGTTAAAGATTCTTGGGAATGACATGGAAAGAAAGAAGGCAGGACTGGGCAGGGATAGCTTTCAGACTCATCGCAGACTAGCAAGGACTCTGCCAGGCCCTGGGAGAGGTCCTGATCAAGATTCGCTCATCAGTGTCGTCATGAGTTGGTGGCACCTTGCGCCTACCCTGCTTCAATCCATTATTGGTCAGAGCTGTCCTGAGAAGCACATACCAGCTACCACGCTGGCTTAGTGGTTTCCAGAGCACTTCAGGGGAGGCACGCCGTCCGTCCGTGTGAAAGCCGAGATGGACTGTGCAGGAATAGCCAGAGGCCTTCAGCTGGTGGGACTCCTCACAGTCAGGCAGCAGGTCTCTCTTGGAGGAACATCTGCAAAGTGCAAGTCTGTGTCTGCTACAAGAGCACTTCAGGAAATACTAAGGTTTGCGCTAACAGGACACCGTGTTCTCTGTGGTCAGGCTATCTGTGCTATTTATTGCCCATGGGCTCCCACCCTACCTCAGAGACCAGCAGACAGGGGCCTAGGCTTCCTTGATGATGACATTTCAAAGTGTTATCTCTTAGGCTGTTGGGAAGGCAGTTCTGGGTGTACAAAGGCAAGAGGGTTTTTCAAAGATTTACAAAGGGGCAGGGAAATAATTCACAATGACAAGTTTTCTTATCTAAATGCTCGAAGAAAAGGGAGGTCAGGGCTGGAGTCAGGAAAAAGCCTGTGTAAAGTTTAGTCAAGCTAGGGAAACAGAAAGCAATTTCAGTCAGTATGCATACATCCACACACATGTGCACATAATTTACCTTCAGATTGCATACTATGCTACCGGTGTTCACAATGCTTTCTCTATTATATTTACATGTCAGGCATTTTTAAAATGTGTTTTATAATTACATGAAAGTTGCCGTATATAACAAATAACATAACAAACAGCCAAAATAATGTTTTGTATGTAATCCATTATTGCTAATAAAATAGAGACAAACCAACAGAGGTGTGACATAGGTGTTGAACAAATGCTTGATTGCTGATTGATTCTTGAAATTTGTTTGATTTTGTGACCCATTTCTTCCTAAAGTTTCAGAAGATGTGTATTAAATGCTTTTGTGTCTTTTAAGAGCATTTGGGAAGCCTTTCAGGATATTTCTTAAAATGATTCGTGTCACTGTGGAATGTCACATATAAGGCTGAGAATGATTTTGAAAGGTTAATACCCCTGAATGCCAAGAGCAGCCAGGGAGCAAATTCAGTCATGTTTACATAGGAAATGGCATCACATTCATCTTTCCACCAAGTGGAGGGTCCATTTTCAACTCAGTCCGAATGTTCTTTCTGAGGGCAGCATGACTTAACAATTCCCTTCAGTCCCACTCCTAAGAAGAGCGTGGAGGGAGCAGGCTGCCTGAGAGAGAGCAATCACACAGTGCCCAGGAGCGGCAGGAAGCAGAGAGGTCCAGCAAATGGAAAGAGAAGTGACCCAGAGGCCAGCAGTGTGGGGAAGTGTCACCTTCTCTTAGTACACTTGATAAAGACCACCAATGAAATAATTCAATGACCAAAAATGTTTTGGTGTTACTGATAATCACTGACATACAGAGAAATTACCATCTTAGTAAGGTCAGCAAAGATCATAGAGGTGAGCTCTAGCTGTTTGGGCTCAGTGGATAGAGCATCAGCCTGCACACCAAAGGGTCCCGGGTTTGATTCCCATCAAGGGCACGAACCTCGGTTGCAGGCTCCTCCCCAGCCCAGACCCTGGTCAGAGTGCATGCAGGACGCAACCAATCGATGTGTTTCTCTCACATTGATATTTCTCTCTGTCTTGCCTTCTCTCTTCCATCCACACTCTGAATATCAATGGAAAAATATCCTCAGGTGAGGATTAAAAAAAAAAAGATCATAAAGATGAGAATAAACGTAATCTAGCTAACAAAGGGAAAGAAATCCAAATGAGACCAAATCAGAGAGTTAGCCAACATACATTGGCTTATTCTTGGAAAGAAAGGATTTGAAATTTTGGCAGAAACCTACAAATTTCACTTATGATAAGTAATCTAACCTAATAAGAGAGAAACATGCAAATTGACCATATCTCCGCTACACCCACAAGCCATGCCCACAGCCACGCCCACCCACCAATTAGGAGCAAATATTCAAATTAACCCAACTAAGATGGTGGCCACAGAGCTGGAACGAGAAGGAACCTTGGATTTCCCCCGGCAATGGAGGAAGCCAAGCTTCCCACCTGCCCTGCTAGCCCTGAGCTCCGCTCAAGGCTACAAAGTTTCAATTATAGAAGATAAATAAATCCCAGATACCTGCTTCGAGCCTGCGGCCGTGGCCAGCCTGAAAATGGCCATCAGCCCCTACCCAGGCTGGCCAGGCACCCCAGGAGGGCCCCCCACCCTGAAGGGGACATCCTTCAGGGCAAACCAGCTGGTCCCCACCCATGCACCAGGCCTCTATCCTATATAATAAAAGGGTAATATGCAAATTAACACTAACAGCAGAATGACTGGTGCCGGGAGCCAGTCCATCCTTGCTGTTTCAAGGGACCTGGCATATAAGGCATACTGTTCTTAATATGTTTGCTCACCTTCTTGGCACTATGTGATTTCTGACTGCCAGCTTAGGCCCAATCCCCCCGGGAAGCAGGCCTAAGCCAGCAGGTGGACATCCCCCAAAGGCTCCCGGGCTGCCAGAGGGATGTCTGACTGCCAGCTTAGGCCCGATTCCCCAGGGAGCGGGCCTAAGCCAGCAGGTGGACATCCCCCGAGGGGTCCCAGACTGGGAGAGGGCACAGGCTGGGATGAGGGACCCTCCTGAGTGCACAAATTTTTGTGCACTGGGCCTCTAGTTATATATTATAATGTAAATAATAATTTATAAGGAATAATTATGCTGAAATGAATGTACTATAAACTCTATATAGTTTCTATTCCCAAGTGCAGCTTCAATGATTTCAACTAATATTTCACTTTTTTCACAAAGTCTGGAGATAAAAGACCTCTCCAGGTATTGAAGATGGGACACTGGGTCAGGGCAATCCCAACTGGCCATTGCAGCTAAAGTTCTGGTGCCCAGATGATAAATAGAGCGCTCTTCACAGGTCTGCTTCCTGTCTAGGTCTGCTCCCAAGACAGAGCTTGGGAGAAGGAGGACTACCAGCAATCTATTTGCCCTGTACTTGGAGTAATTTTGTCACAAGCAATACATGAGGAGCATTTAAGGAAAATTAGTAGTGTTCCTTGCAAACTGAACTATTGGAGCTTGCCATTGGAAATCAACCATTTATTTTCTAAATGAAGGTTGAGATTAAGCTTGAGGGACTTAACTAAATGTCTAATACAAGAGGATTTGGTTAAAATTGGAGCTCACCTCCTCCTGCCTAAACTTCAAAAGAGATAAAATCTGTCTGAGGCACTAAGGAGCAAGGGTGCCTGCATAAATGTTACGTATACTATTGCCCACTAGCACTTTGTGAAAATGACTCTATAGGAGGCATTAAAACTCTCTCTCTCTTTTTTTTTCTTTCTGCTTTCATTTCATTTACTTCGACCCAGGATCATCACATGACTGAGATGATTAGGTCCAAAAGAGAAGGGAAAATGGTGTGTGTTTCCATTTCATCTTGTACATCTGGCTTAATGGATCATTTCAGCAAGGACAGTATGATATGGAAAAATGCATCAGGCCGGCATATGTAATTTCTATTCTCTTGACATTTTAATGAAGTCATTAAATAGAAGACATCAGATAATCACTTTTGCCTGCAATGGTAGCCTATATAATAAAACCCTAACATGCAAATCAACTGAATGGCAGAACAACTGGTCACTATGATGCACACTAACCACCAGGGGGCAGACACTCAACACAGGAGCTGCCCCTGGTGGTTAGTGCACTCCCACAGGGGGGAGCGCTGCTCAGCCAGAAGCCAGGCTCACAGTTGGCAAGCGCACCAGTGGTGGCAGGAGCCTCTCCCGCCTCCATGACAGCACTAAGGACCCCTTGGGGGATGTCCGACTGCCGGATTAGGCCCACTCCCCTAAGCTGGCAGTCGGATATCCCTCAAGGGGTCCCAGACTGTGAGAGGGTGCAGGTTGGGTTGAGGGACCGCCCCCCACCCCATGCACGAATGTCATGCACCGGGCCTCTAACATTCTTTAAAGGAAAATGATCAGCTGAAAGTGGAGCTGAGATTGTTTAATACGGGTCCATTTGCAGCTCATTTAAGTTTTTATGCAGGTCTATCAGTGTTTTCTATTTCTGACAGTCCTGTGAGTTTATCATCTTGTCAATTACAGTAGCCAACCTCTCTACCTATGTATCTACAGGGAACTGGCAGGCACCTGAATTTAGGAGATGTCTGGTGAGATTGTGTCAGGGAAAATACCACAGTGGCTCCAGGAAATGGGCAAAAGGATCTCTCAAAAGGCAGAAAGGGTATCAGTTTCCTCCGCCTTGGTTTTGATTAAAACCCCTCTTTATTTTTTTCTTTTGAAAATCTGGACAATATGCAAACTTTGATATTTCCAGGTTCTTAATCCTACCAAAAAAACAAAAAACAAAAAACTTTACATTGAGACTATCAAGAAGCTATCTCTGCTCCTAATATACAGGAAAAATGAGAGGAAAAAAATATCAAACCACAGAGCTGATGAGAAGATCCCAGAGAACTGAGCTTGTAAATGAAACACATTTTTTCCTTTAGTTTGAGTTTTTCTTTTCATGAGGAAAACTCTAAGATCTACATAAAGAATTCTGTATGGCTGGAGGCTCTTATATTGCTAATGGCTTTGACAGTGTTCCAGCTTGTTTAACCCAATTGAATTTGATTATTCATGTCAGTAACAAGATAAACCAGTTGACAGAGGGAATAATTTTCAGCCACTGGTTCATATCAAACCTGTAAACTCCATTGTCTAAAAAGAACAGATAGGGACAAGATAGAAGCTAGAGATATATAATTCTAATTCAGGCTATTCCTAAATTTGAATTTGACTATGGAGAAGATATTGTGGAGACAATGGATGCTTATTCTCTAAAAAACAGCATGAAAACTTTTCAGTGGAATATACCCCACTCATGGAAAGATGGAACCAAACTATTATCTACTATGTCCAGCCGTTTTACACACACACACACACACACACCTATGCTGCAGTTAGCTATACAAATCTTTGATGCTTCCTAAATAGAACAAATTCCACTTTCCTGTTTCTATGCCTTTGTAAATTGTATTGTTTGCCCAGAATATCCTTCTTTGTACTGACAAATTTCTTATCCTTCAAAATGCAGCAAAAATGCCACCTTCTCAATGAAGTCCTTCGGGATCCCCTTGTGTTCATAGTAATTTGTATATCCTCTTTTTTAAAAAAAGATTTATTGATTTTTGGAGAGAGAGGGAGAGAAACATCATGTGAGAGAGAAACATCAATCAGGGGGACCGAACCCACAGCCTGCGCATGTGGCTGACTGGGAATTGAATCTGTGACCTTTCAGTGCATGGGATGATGCTCAACCAACTGAGCCACACCGGCCAGGGAAACAATTTGTATATCCTCTTAATTCAATGTACCTCAACTTTCTTTGTGCTCCAGCACCCCTGGGATATGGCATGATCCTATTAGTAATGGTGGCTCAATGGAATTCTACGGGTATATGAGAAAGGAGTGGTATGATGAGGGGTGAGAGCAATGTCTGTCTCCTGTGGAGTTGACATTTCCGGAGTAGGAGTATAATTTGAAACACCCACAGTTTTCCTGCCCCCCTTACACTCCAACAGAAACTCCAGCTTATCCACTTCTAATTCCATAGCTAATCACTACTGCTCCAGTTTTTCCTCTTATCATAATTTGTGAAAATGTGTTTACACCTTTATCTCTGATACTAGATGGTATCACTCATTTTTAAAATACAGATTTGTATTGATTTCAGAGAGGAAGGGGGAGGGAATCATTGATTGGCTGCCTCCTGCACGCCCCCTACTGGGGATCAAGCCCCAAATTCAGGCATGTGCCCTGATGACGGAATCAAACTAACTGGCAACCTCCTGGTTCATAGTGGGGCCTGTGGGCTGAATTCGGAAATTTGATGATTTATTGTTCAGCTTATTCAGTATTTTTTAAAATAAGGTGTCAACATTTACTAGTAAATTTTAGGATGTTTAATATGGAAAAATCTGGATTTCCAAGCCACTAAGCCACACTAGCTAGGCAGAATTATTCATTTTTTTAATCTTCTCCCATAGATATGTTTATTGATTTGAAAGAGAGAGAGAAAAAAACATTGATGTGAGAAAGAAACATGGAGTCTCCCATATGTGCCCTAATGGGGGTTGAACCCACAACCTAGGTATGTGCCTTGACTAGGAATCAAACCCACAACCTTTAGGTGTATGAGATGATGCTCCAACTAACTAAGCCACCCGCTCAAGGCAGTATTATTTATTTTCATAGTCATTTTGACCCTTACCCTCAGTATAATTCCTCATACATGGTAGGTGCTCAATATATGTTTGATCAATGAACAAGTAAATAACTGAGTAAAGGAATGGTTTTTAGGACATGATAGGCAATTAGCATCCAAGGTGTGTGTTTGTCAACAGATGAATAGATAATGAAAATGTACCATACACATATACAATGGAATATTATTCAACCTTTAAAAAGAAGGAAATTCTGTGATTTGCAAAAAGATAGATGAACCTGTAGGATGTTATGCTAAGTGAAATAAGTGGAACACAGAAAGCCAAATAATACTGCATGATCTAATATACAGGTAGAATCTTAAAAACCAAAAAAGGTTCAATTCATAGTAATAGAATCAAATGGTGGTTACCAGAGCCTGGGGAGGGGATGGTGGAAAGAGGAGATAAAGGATACAAACTTTGTTATTAGATGAATAATTTCTAGAGACTTAATGTACAGCATAGTGAAAGGAGTTTTTAGGGGTAAAATAGGCAGATTTAGGAAATTTTAGGAATTAAGGGGTTCATGGGAAAACCACAGGGCTGCAAAGCTGGTAGCTGCAGGAGGTACACTGACAGAATAGGGGAGCTGCCAGAAGGTACATTTCCATAGAATAAGGGAGCTGAGAGCTGCAGAAGGTACATTTCCATAGAATAAGGGAGCTGAGAGCTGCAGAAGGTATGCATCTACAGAACAAAGGGAAGGAAGCCCCTCATTCAGAGAGGGAAGAGGAAGGCCAAAGGGAATAGAAAAACAATAAGGGAGAAGAAGAGGGGAACCTCATGTGAGGTCTGAGCTCTGAAGCTTCTACAGTGACAAATCAGAGGGGATAGCAAGATACAAAGAACTACAGCCTTTATAAACCATAGAAAAAAGGGACTTAATGGGACTCTCTCCCCCTCCCTACGTGGGAGTCTGTGCTTGTTTATTAATAAATTTCCATCTTTTCCTATACCACCTTTTGTCTGTGGTTTCATTCTTCGAACCCACCTGGACAAGAACCCAGGAAGCCATCCTGCCCAAGGGAACACCATGCGTTCCAGTTCAGTTTTTGCATTTCATTGGTGTCTATAGTTAATAACAATGCATTGTATACTTGAAATTTGGTAAGAAAATAGATCTCAAGTGTCCTTACCCCCCCCCCAACACACACACAAACATATATAGAGGTAACTATGCAAGCTGATATATTAGTTTGATTGCACAATGTATGCACAAATCAAAACATATTGTACACCTTAACTATATTCAATTTTTGTCAAATATATAGCAATGAGAAATTTTTTAAAGAAACAATCAGCAAATAAAATAAGAAAAAGAAAAGCTCACTTGAACATCAAAGTGAGCAGTTTCTCTCCCATTAACTCACGTGCCTTCAGCCAAGATAAATAGATGTTGAGGTCAAAGGAAATCTGCTGAAAACAGAGGAGCAGAAGGAGCTCTCGTAGGTATAACACGCTGACAGAGTGCATTCAGTTCTCGCCTCAGGACTCACTTCCGCACTAGTCTCAACTCTGAAAGAAACGTGTTTGCCTGCCAGGGAGATGAGGCTGGGCTGTCACCCCCAGGGAGGTTCAGAGGGATAATTGCCTCCATCAAGCTGTCTGTCAGCCTTCACCATTACTAGGACCATGACAAGGCTCACTAGGACAAGAGTCTGTTTAACAAAAGGAACCCATTTCCTAAGTGCATTTCCCCACGTAGATGGCTACCTTTTTCATCACCTGAAGGGATTTTCAACTGAAGTCCTAAATGTCTGGTAGCATTTTCTTATACAGGGCTATATTATGCTTGTCTAGGGGAGGAAACAAACGTTTAGAAGTAGAGCCCTTCTGACTGAAAATTTATTTTTCATAGCTTATGAAGCAATTTCCCAAAATCCTTTAGACCTTTTATTCCTCCCTAAAGGATCGGATTCTGTCCATCAGTTAGAAAAATTGCAATGCATTCCTTAACTTATTTAGAGAATTAACTTCCTTGAATGGTGGAAGGGCTGTGAATAAAACATAAATATCCTTAAATTTTCTAAAACTTTACCTGTGATTCCATTTTACCACCACCAATCAGAGAAATGGTGCAGGAATAAGGGAATGGTGGTAGAGATAAAGAAGGAGAGAGCAGAAACCATGACTATCGCTTTTAAAGTTTTATTTCCACATTCAGTTTTTAAGACCTGTTCCCATTTTCATATGTTATTAAAATTTGTTCAGAGTGAAGATGCTAAACCTATCCATTTACGTGAAATGTCTGAAATACTATCAATTTAAATGCGAACATGGGGGGGGGGGGGAGGCAGCTGACCCAGTCCATCAATCTTCCATTTCAGAAATATCTTGATGCACTGAATACAATAAGTGAAGGAGTGGAGTTTCACATTCTCTCCCAGGCAGCTGGAGATATTTGGATAGAGTCTTTAAGTTGGTTAAGATTCTCTTGCATACAAATGTATAACTAATTATAAATAACATAAGAATAGAACTGCTATATACTCTGTTGTCACCTACCAAGTCTTCTTCAGCAGGGTATGGGTGATTCTCTTAAGCAGCTGTGACCAGAGTAGACATCTGTGTCAGTATTAGTATGGATTTGCCTCTTCCTTGTCCTAAATTTGTATTTCTAACCCTTGTTTATTTTTTCTACACCCCACACTGCTGTATGCCAGACTAGTCACTTCCTGCCAACAGGATTGTCCACTAAAGGTGGAACATTTTGGTCTACTTTGCAACTGTTTTAAACTCGAAGCTCAAATTCAGGTTTTCCATCTTAGCCTTGCAAACTTCACTAACCACATTTCTACAGCTCATGCTACTTCTACTTCTGTCCTGAACTGCTCTTCTATTAGTTTCTATTGCAAGAAGTAGACATGACACTCTATGTGAATAATGTCAGATGTGCTAGCTTTCTTGCCTGAGTCTCAATGGGAAGTGTTGGGATGCCATATGTGGCTTTCAAAATGAATAAACCCTCTCACTCAAGTGCCCCTTATTGCTGAATTCCAAGAGGAATTATCTTCTGATTATTATGAATACACTCTTTACCCCTACTTTATTGAAATATAATCCTATATAATAAAAGCCCAGCGACAGAACAGCAGAATAACCAGAACGACAGGTTGACCAGTCACTATGACACGCACTGACCACCAGGGGGCAGACGCTCAACACAGGAGCTGTCCCCTGATGGTCAGTGTGCTCCCACAGTGGGAGCACTGCTCGGCTGACGGGGATGAGCGACTGCTCCCACAATGGGCTGATCCGTGCAGGCCATACCCCCCACCAGTGCACGAATCCCGTGCACTGAGCCTCTAGTCAACATATAACATTATAAGACACACTCTTGATGCAAACGTCAGACTAGCTTTTTTTCTAATCCTCACCCAAGGATATTTTTTCCCCATGGATTTTTAGAGAGAGTGGAGGGGGGGGAAGAGAAGCATTGATGTGAGAGAGACACTTCCATTGGTTGTCTCTCGCATGCACCCCCACTGGGACTAGGGATCAAACCTGCAACCAAGGTACAGATTGCCCTTGTCAAGAAATCGAACCCGTGAGCCAACACTCTAACCACTGAGAAAAACAGGCCAGGGCATGACTTGACTTTTTAGCTCATAGTCCTCGATGTCTTCAAGGAGAGTCTGAAATGGGTATAAATAGGAATCAAGTCAAACCTAAGGATCTAATTCCTGCTTTTTAAAGGCTTTACACTAGTAGAATAATAGTTTGTCTGCTTCTTTAAAAGGTTTTAGAATAGCCCAGCCAGTGTGGCTCCATGGTTAAACGTCAACCTATGAACCAGAAAGTCTTGGTTCCATTCCTGGTCAGGGCACATGCCCAGGTTCGGGGCTCAATCCCCAGTGCAGGGTATGTAGGAGGCAGCCCATGGATGATTCTCTCTCATCATTGATGTTTCTATCTCTCTCTCCCTCTCCCTTCCTTTCTTGAAATCAATAAAAACATACTTTTAAAAAGAAAATAATAATAAAAGGCTTTAGAATAGACACATTTTTGTATAAATATTTATTGAGACTCTACTAAATGCCAGGCAACTAGAATCAGTAAGACATGGTCCTACTTCCCGTGGAGCTTGCAGTGTAGAATAAAGGCAACTAACTGAATAAGAAGCTTGGGCAAAATTGATCTGTGTTACGACAGATGAAATTCAAGGTACTCTAGTGGCAAGGAAGAGTCAAAAAAAGTTATTCTGAAAGAAGTGTCACCTAAAAAGACACCTGAGTCATGGGTAACTTGGGGTTAGGAAAAGGAGAGGTAACAGTATGTTTGAAACATTCTCCAAAGCATTCATTGACTTGTGTGCATAACGAAAACATGGAACTGAAGGAAATTCAGAAAAACTGGGGTTCTGTGGGAGAGGTACAAATGTCACAAGATGAAGCTGAAATCTAAGGATGAGACTGAGAAGAATATTCCCACCCCCCTGTTTCACAAGGAGAATAAGTAGCAATTGAAGGATTTTTTTGCTTTAGGAAAAATGTCATTGGCAACAAGGTGGCCAACAGATTGGGGCAAGTTAGGATGCAGGGGATGAGTTAAGAGGCTGTGCAAGAAAATGGTGATTGGACTAGTAGCAGAGGGAAGAGAGAGATATGGATGAAGTTAGGATATTTTTAGAAAGTTAAATAAATTGTTGGGAAGTGAAGGGGAAGGAAGAGGAAGAAGGAAGATGGGAAATGGATTATAAATAATCAAGATAACAGCTTGAAAGTGAGGCTGTTCCTATGTTCAAAAATATGATTCCAAGAACGTAAGGATAGAGCTCTCTATTCATCAAAGAGTTAAAACTAGAAAATAGTTTTAGTGACTTAGAGTCTTTCTTTTTCAATGGTTTCACAAGTATCTCCTAGTCATTTGGTGGTAAGAGGCAATTTAATTTTTCAAGTCATCTTTAGCTCTAACTTAAATCCACAGTACAATCCTGTGGAACAACCATCTTCATTCAGACTTCAGTTAACCAACCCCACATGTAGGGACACAATCCAATGTTCACACTTTCAACACTATAAAATATCTGTGTGTAAATATTGATTTGCTTAGCATAATTTGAGAAAGCATGGTTTGGAAAATTTCTAGTGCAAAATAGTTTGAATTATACAGCAATAAAGAATATTTTCCAGCCCTAGCCAGTTTTGCTCAGTGGATAGAGCGTCGACCTGCGGACTGAAGGGTCCCAGGTTCGATTCTGGCCAAGGGCATGTACCTTGGTTGCGGGCACATCCCAGTAGGGGGTGTGCAGGAGGTAGCTGATGGATGTTTCTCTCTCATCAATGTTTCTAACTCTCTATCCCTCTCTCTTCCTGTCTGTAAAAAATAATAATAAAATATATTTTTTTAAAAAGAATATTTTCCATATGGCATTTTGTGCCCTCTAAAACATTTGAAGAATTAATATATTCTTTATATCAATCATTGAAACAATCAAAATCTTAATGGAGTTCCATAAATAGATTTCATTGTAAAGAATTAAGAAAAGAATACAGAATATTATTCTATTCATAGCATGGGGAATCTTTAATAATCATATGTGTTTTTTTAATGTATGTTACATGTCCTATATCTACAGAAACTATTGAGAAAAAGATACCGGGAGACAACCACATACCAACAGTTCCTCTTGGAGGTATAATGAATGTTTTGGAGATTGGGGAAAAAAAGAATACTGAAAATAAATATTGGAATTCTGTCCTGCTCAGAATCAATATGCTGGGAATATATTTTAGAAACCCAACTTGCCGGAGAGGAACATAATAAATTTGAAGTTCTATTAGTCAAGATATTATTGTGAAATACTGAGATATCCAGTTTGTTTGTTTTTCCTAAATATATTTAGAGCATACAAACTAAGTGATTGGAAGGCTACGCTGGATGTGTACATGTGACAAAAACAACAAATTCCTCCATGCCTCTGCCCCTAAATCTGTTCGTCCTCCTATGTTCCCTGTCCCAGTGACGGCTTGTTCTTGCTACTCAGCACCAAAATAACAATCTGGGAAGCATGCCAGAACTCCCCCTTGACATCAATTCAGTCTCTGATTTCAGCCAATTATAGTGCCTACATATCGCTCAAACCCATCTTTCACCCCCTAGAACAGTGATGGTGAACCTATGACACGCCTGTCAGAGGTGACACGCGAACTCATTTTTTTGGTTGATTTTTCTTTGTTAACGGGCATTTAAATATATAAAATAAATATCAAAAATATGTCTTTGTTTTACTATGGTTGCAAATATCAAAAAATGTCTATATGTGACACGGCATCAGAGTTAAGTTAGGGTTTTTCAAAATGCTGACACGCCGAGCTCAAAAGGTTCGCCATCACTGCCCTAGAAGCACCTCTCTAGCCCTTGATGTCTCTCACCTGAATTGCTGCAACATTCTAACTGGACTCCCTGAATCGAGGTCTTACTGTCCTTTCAGATCCATCACCCTCCCCGTCCCACCAGAGAGATCTACCACAAGCCTGGATCAAACCAGATCACACTCCGTCTAAACGCCTTCATCTTTCTGCCAGCGCTTTCAGTAGAGAGCTTTCATTCCTTCTTTGAAAGGTTTTAATGGAATTTCAGCGTCATGATCTGAGAGACTTCCAGCTTGATAATAACAGAACATCTTGCATGGAACGAAGCTTTCCTCAGAAAACAAGGATAAACTCTGCACAAAATATTCAAAAAGCAACAATTTGAAGGCACTGGAGAGTGACCAAAAGCAGGCAGAGAGTGAGGTGATGTGATCCCTGAAATTAGGGGCTCACATCAGGTTTATATAATTTTTCCCCTGAGGTCCTCTCTGTTGTTTGAATATAGAGCAGTCTGATTAGCCTGAGGAATAAAGGATTTTCCTCCTGGAAAAGTCAGACCAAAGGAAGCCTCAAAAATGAACAAAGCTTCAATGATCTAGGAAATATCAATCTATCTTGTGTGTAATTAGAATTCCACCAGAAAACAATGAGTTTTTTAAAAAGTGTCTATCTATGTCTATACAGACATGCCAGCCAAAAAAAAAAAAAAAATTAAAGTGTCTATCTATGTCTGTACAGACATACCAGCCAAAAATATATATATATACAGATTTGATTAAAAACTGTACTCCAAAGATCCAAGAAGCTCAGTGAATTTCAAACACAATAAATTGAATGTTGCATTTTGAGTTTGCTCTCAAGAGGCACGGGAACAGCTGGCGTTGGAGGCTCACTTTAAGAGCCTGTCAATAGCTCTGCAGAGTTGCTCTCTTCTTCATAAGGACAAAGGTCTGGGTTCCTGGTTGAAGTCGTTGGGGAAAAGAAAAAGAAGAGTGCATCCTCAGCTGTGAAGCTGGTATACATTTATCACTTATGGAGTTTCCACTATGTGCTAGGTCATACTGTTACCGGCAGGGGCAGCCGGAGCAGGTCTGCCTCAGGCCTGCCTGCAGTGAGCCGGTTCTTGACTTTGTGTAGGAAAGATTTTGCAACACGCGTCCAGATGGGTTGGAGAATATGCTTATTCATGCTGGGGACAGTGAAATCAAAGAAGAAATTGGGGCAGAAGAAACAACAGGAGAGAGACTAAGCAGTGCTCTACTTTGGCCTCTAGAAATGTTACAGGAAAGAAGGGAGGCTGGGCCGGACTGCTGTTAGCTCACTGGGAAGTGAAGGTCATGGTGATGGAAGTGGGCCAAGGTGGGGCTGCCTTAGTTCACTGGGAAGTCCGAGAAAAGGGGACCTTGGAGATAGGAGCTGGGGGTGAGCACCAGTCGGAGGGAGCCCACCCTGAGTCTTTGTCCTGAGGGTGTTCTATCGCTGTTGTTTTTGGCCCTGCGGGTGAGAAATTTTAGGGGAGGGTTTTAGTAGAATATTCGTCAGCTTTCCAGGGGCATTTTTAATATGCTGATACATCAAACTGAGTGTATAGGGGAGTTTGGGATTATTCTTTGGTGTATGTTACTGTTTTACTTTTATCTTGGGTCTGTCTGGCTTCAATGCGGTTTTTGTTATGTGTGCCCCAGCTTCATCTGTCCTTGGGTTCAGCTGGCACAAATGGCATTAACTGGGTCTTTGTTCTCTATTTCCCAGGCCAGGGTGATGTAAACTATGTATTCTCTGGTGAGGGAGGAGGGTTTGAACCATTTGTTCTCGAGTGTCCTTGGTTGAGGAAGACAAGGTCTCTCAATTCACAAGCTGGCTGCAAGCAGCCCGAACTCTGGGCCTTGTTTAATTTTCTTTTCTCAGTTTCCCCATTCTACTCGCCCAGGGGTCTTCCTAGCTTCTTACTGTCCTGCCCCAATTCTGGGTGCTTTAACATGTTATGTCATTTAACCCACACAACCTTGTATACAATCCGGTCTAAGTAGCATATTATGCTTTTATTATTATAGATTCCATTTACCTAGGTAGTCCTATGGCTGCCCATGGCTGAGATCCAGTCATCAAGATATCTTTCAATATGAGTGGACACTACCCTCTTTATACACTAGCAGGGGCCTTGATCCAAACCATATAAGCCAACTGGAGCCACACTAGTGACTTGGAAAACTACTCTGTCCCCCATGGCTGTCAAACACCAACCCAGATTGAGTACCTAACAGTCCATTTTTCAATGGTCCTTATGTATGTTTGTTGATGACCATCCTAGCAATGAAGGTCATATCCTGAAAATCATAGCATTTCCCAATTACCTGATCCACCCTTTATGAACCAGGCAGACACTGAGGTCCCAAATGCCTAGCAACAGAGCCTACTAAAACTTGTGGAGTTCTCAAAATCCAATCCCTGTGAATATTTACCTGAATGTGAAGGGTGGTAGTATTTGTGATTGGTGAGCATTCCATTGGTGGTAACACATCTAAACCCATGCCTTTACAACGTAACAAAATGCTATTAATTAGGATTTATTGAGTATTTGTTATGAGCCAAATTTACATATGTATTCTCATTACACCTTCACAACAATCAAAGAGGAGAAGTGTGGTAGGCAGCCTAATGGTCTCCAACAGTTGTCCACATGCTAATCTCCCAAACCTATGAATATGATATGTAATAATGCAAAAAAAAAACAACAAAAGGCAGCAGATGAAAATAAGGTTGATAATCAACTGCCTTTAAAATATATTTTATTGATTTTTTACAGAGAGGAAGGGAGAGGGATGGAGAGTCAGACACCCATGAGAGAGAAACATGGATCAGCTGCCTCCTGCACATCTCCTACTGGGGATGTGCCTGCAACCCTGGTACATGCCCTTGACCGGAATCGAACCTGGGACTCTTCAGTCCACAGGCCAATGCTCTAGCCACTGAGCCAAACTGGTCAGGGCTAATCAACTGCCTTTAAAATAGACAGATGATGCCCTAGCTGGTTTGGCTCAGTGGATAGAGCATCAGCCTGCAGACTGAAGGGTCCCGGGTTTGATTCCAGTCAAGGGCACATGCCTCGGTTGTGGACTCCATCCCCCCTGTAGGGGGCATGCAGGAGGTAGCCAATCAATGATTCTCATCATTGATGTTTCTGTCTCTTTCTCCCTCTCTCTTCCTCTCTGAAATAAATTTAAAAAATATTTTAAAATAAATAAAGAAAATTGAGAGATGATGTTGTATTATCTGAGTGAGCCCAAAGCAATCACAAGAGTTCTTAAATATGCAAGAGAGAGGCAGAAGAGTCAGTGTCTCAGTGATACAATGTGAAAAAGACTCAGCTGGCTCTTGGTGGCTTTGAAGATGGAAGCGGATCACAAGCCAAGGAGTGTGGGCAGCCTCTAGAATACAACCCTGCAAACATCTTTTATTATAGTCCTGTGAGACCCACATCAGACCTCTGCCCTACAAAATGAAAAATTAATGTGTGTTTTTTCAAGCCACTTAGTTTGTGACAATTTATTACAAAAGCAATGGGAAACTAATACGGAGGGTGGGGGAATTTTAGATGAGAAAGTACTATTATTCCCCTGAATTTTAGATGCGAAATTTTGAGTCCCAGCTAAGGGGAATTAATTATGTCTATACAGAAATACTTTGTTATAAGACAGTCTCATAATTTAGAGTATGAAGAAGACAATAAGGTGAAGTCTCTGTTTGTTTCCTTTAATGACATTATTATTATTTCTTTAACCCTCCTCCAGAATGGATGTGAAGCACGGGTTGGCTGCACTGATCGTCATACAGCATGTGCCTTTAAAAACTAAAAAATTGGCCTCATAAAGGAATTTTTCTGAGAAAATGTTCTTTTGCTCACAGACATGAGATGAATATTTCCCATAACTCAACTGACAAAAGCATCCTCCCTGTTCTAGCACAATTTTTCATGTAAGAAGTCCAAGAACTTTAAAAAATCCAATAAAAGGGAGTTAGCAAGCAAAGAAATCTATCAGAAAATGGTTTAAATCTATCAGACAATAGCTTAAATGTGGGGCTATCGCATGGATGTTTTTCACTGAGCTAAGTGCTATTTTCTGTGGTCTCCTGTAGAAATCAAACCGTTGTGTCTCTTGCAGTAAACCACCTCATATTAGTCACCATGTGGCAAAGCTTTAGTGTTCGTGCCAAATTCCTGAGGGGGTGTCAGACACATCACATGAGCATATTTCATGATAAGCCCCATACGTGTTTTTATTAAATATTACAGTAAATCCTCACCTGCATAAGTCTGAGTAAGATATTTCTGTGCTAAATCCCTCACCAGGCTATGATCTATACGGAGACTAAAAGTGCCTCAAGCACCTTTCATTTTTAGTACTTTGTTCCAGTGACTTTAATCTACAGCTTACTTCATGAGCAAAGTATACACCAATATATCTAATGAGGCCTAAACCCTATTTGGCTTAAAATACCATTCTCCAGGGAAATGAAATGTGGTTACTATTATGAAGTCAGCTAGCAACATAAAAACTATGTTCAGCAATTTATTCATTTGCTGCAGAGCAGAGAACCAAGACAACTGCCTTAATCCTTCGTTCCTTCTACCACTTCCACCCCCTGACAGGCACCATTTGGTTGGCCCCTAGAGCTAAGCTTAGGGGTCTCACTAGAGAAGAGTTTGCACACTGGCGGGGCTCTCTCCCACCCCTTGCCCTCAAACTCTGTCCCTGGTCACACAAATAAACACTCAGGAACAGTTCTCTCATGTGTGCTAAGACCATGCATTCAAGTCCTTTATTCATGGTCCTTCATTTCTGCCTTTCTGTCTTGGGTGACTCAGAAAGACTAAAGAGCAGGAAGAATATTTCCCTCCTTATGCATCTTCCATAATTTTGTGTGCACCTCATGGCTATCTCAGTCACCCAGAGGCACAATATTGCTGCGTAACAAATGATCCCTGAAACGCAGGGGCTTAGAGCAATAAACATCTCGCCTTACCTTTGTGGATCTGTGTGGGAAATGGGTTAGCTAATGTAGCTCTCTTTCAAGGTTGGCTCGGCCTTGGCTCCTGGGTGTAGGTTCTGTTCCAAGTGTGTTTGTTCTGGGGCTCGGCTTTGGGCATAGCTATCAGGGCCTGTTCTTCTCATGGTGGAGCACCAGCAAGCAGACCTGGCATGTTTCTGGTCTCTATCTGTGTTACCAACACCCATTACCAAAGCAAGTTGCATGTCCAGGCCCAAAGTCAAAGAGTAGGAAAAATACCCTTCACTCACATGAGAGGGAGCAAGTCAAGGGAAGGAATGTTATAAGCTTTTATGAGAAAATGAAGACTTGAAATTAAAAGTTCAATCTGTCACAATGTCAGTACCTGTAGGATATGTTATGCTTTCTGTGAACCTATTCCTGGCATGATCAGAGTAGAAGGTTAAAAACAAAAAAAGCAAACTGCAGTAGAATAGCAATAAGTTCCCAGCGATAATTTAAATTAGGCAGGTATACATGTACATAACCTTAGGTAGTTTTACTAGCTAGCATCCTTAATTCTTGTATTTTAAGTATAATTGCAATACATTGAAACCTTCTTTTACAGTTACACTCCCATTTCCCCTATAGATATTATGCTACTAGCACTGAGGTACTTAAAAATATGCTAGCACTGGAGCTAAAAAGACCTGAATATTAATCACATTCCTACCATGTATTTACTAAGTAACCCCGAGTAAGACCTTCTGAGCTTCTTGGCCTAAGTTTCTTCATCTTTAAATTACAGTGATATCCGTGCTGCAAAGTTCTGCAAGGATTAGACATTACACACGACAGTTCTGGCACATAGTAGGACTTCAAAAGATGGGAACTGATTTGTCCTTGGTTTCTCCCCTCTGTCTGGTCCCTACATCCAGAATCCACCACAGACATTTGTTTGGTTTTTGAAATAGTCAATGGACATCTGACCATCTGTCCATTTTGACCATTTGTCAGTGGTCATGCCACTTGCACAGCAGAAGCCCTATAAATTTGTCAAATAAATAAATAAAAGAATGAATGGAGTAAACCCACACGACAACTTGAGGCCATGGCACGGGGCTCCAGGAGCACAGCATCTGGAGAGCTTTCTTACAGATGGGCAAGTCCTTGCTCTGCTCTCCTTCCTGCAGCTTATCTTGGGGGGT
>NW_006294552.1:329251-333242 GCF_000327345.1 Myotis davidii
GAACATATGGAATTCCAAGCCTGTCAGTGGCTAACTGTACAATCAGATTTCAACTAGGCTACAGAGAAAAACAGATCCCACCTCCTGCCTGGGCGTTTTATAGGTCAGTAGGGTTTAGACAATGGCTTAAATGTGGGTCCCGGGTTCAATTCCAGTCAAGGGCACATGCCTAGGTTGTGCCCTTAAATATTCCATTGGAAGAAAGAATCCCTTGCAATCCTATATTTCACCTCAAACTTAATGTGTGACCCCACTTCAACCTTTTAATACAGAAATTTTCAACCTTTTTCATCTCCTGCCACATAAATTAATTCCAACAATTTTGCATCACACCAGAGGACATACTAATTTTGTTGCCAATCTGACAAAAATACAGGTATAATTTTGATTCATTCACACCGGACTGCTATTGTAATGTTGGCTGTTGTCATTTTTTTATTTGACAATCTAAGGGAAAAGAGGTCAGTGCCTGACTAAATAATCAGGTATTACATGTTTTAAAAATTCTTGCAGCATACCAGTTGAAAATCACTGTCCTAGTATGTATCATAAATATAACTTACTGATAAATTATGTAATCAATAGACTAACACACTATTTCAAGAAGATAGGTTCATCTCTCTTTTTCATTACTGTATTCTCAGTGCTTGACACCCGGAAGTCCTATAAATTTGTCAAATAAATAAATAAAATAATTAATGGACTAGACTCAAAATTCAAACAAATTAAAGGAACTCCTAAGCCCATTAATTTTTATTTCTCAACTCAAAAGGCATATTTATTACTCTCTCCCATATAATCTTTAAGCTGTTATTTCAAATAATTTTCATCCTAGGCTCTGTAATAGCTCAATTTTCTACTTTGTACGTATGCAACATTTAGAGGTTAAAAAGGAAGTTATTATAATCCAACCAGAAGTATATTTGAAATTATACAATGAATAATAATGTTAAAATAAAGCTCTAATTATTTTACAGTTTGATCTTTAAATAATTGGACTTTAACTTTTAAAGTCTCATAAAATGATATAATTTCTCTTAGTTTTAATCTTTATTATACTTTCTTTAGAATAAAAAGCAAATATTTGGCTGTCATTTAAAGGGATTAGCATAAAATCACACCAGAATTTGAACTGAAGTACCAGTTCAAGGGCTGCCAAGGAATTCACTAATCTATGAAGTTTTCTGTATGTGCATGTCTACACATGTGCCTGCAGACATAATATATACAACACATTCTAATCCAGTACTTGGTATAAATATGTATCTAATATATAACTACTAGAGGCCTGGTGTATAGACTTGTGCACGGGGGTGGGGGGTCCCTCTGCCTGACCTGCACCCTCTCGCAATCCGGTACCCCTCATGGGATGTCCGACTGCGGGGATCCAGCCTAAACTGGCAGTCAGACATCCCGAGGGATGTAGCAGTGTGCCAAGCAGTAGGCGGCCAGGGAAGAGCCCCAGCTGGGGCTTGGCGCCGTGCCGCTCACACTCATCCTGGCCCACTGCACCTGCCACCACCACTCAGTAGCACTGCCGTAAAGTTGGGAGAGGCTCCCACCACCACAGCTGCGCTCGCCAGCCGTGAGCCAGGCTTCTGGCTGAGTGGCACTCCCCTGTGGTCAGTGCATGTCATAGCGACTGGTCGACCAGTCATTCCAGTTATTGAGTTGTAATGATTGCTTAGGCTTTTATATATATAGATGTTATATATTTTTATGGGACGTTTCTGTTAATACCAAAACAAACTCAAGCGTTTATAGGATATCAGAATTTAAAAACACACAAAAGCCTGGCTGGTATGGCCCAATGGTTGAGCACTGACCCAGGAACCAAGAGGTCACCGATTCTATTCTTGATCAGGGCACATGCCCGGGTTGCAGGCTCAATCCCCAGAGGGAGCCATGCAGGAGGCAGATCATGTTGTGGTGACCCCCAACCATAAAATTATTTTCGTTGCTACTTCATAACTGTAATTTTGCTACTGTTATGAATCGTCATGTAAATATCTGATATGCAGGATGTATTTTCATTGTTACAAATTGAACATAATTAAAGCATAGTGATTAATCACAAAAACAATATGTAATTATATATGTGTTTTCCGATGGTCTTAGGCAATCCCTGTGAAAGGGTCGTTCGACCCCCAAAGGGGTCACGACCCACAAGTTGGCAACCTTTAGGTTGAGAACTACTGCTCTAGTGTCTAGGTCAGCCGTGGGCAAACTACGGCCCGCGGGCCGGATCAGGCCCGTTTGAAATGAATAAAACTATTGAAAAAAAAGACCGTACCCTTTTATGTAATGATGTTTACTTTGAATTTATATTAGTTCACACAAACACTCCATCCATGCTTTTGTTCCGGCCCTCCGGTCCAGTTTAAGAACTCATCATGGCCCTCGAGTCAAAAAGTTTGCCCACCTCTGGTCTAGTTGATCTGTCTGCCACCAGAACTACAATTCCCAGCATTCCTGGTGCTCCCTGCACTCTGGGTTTCTGCTTCCAGTCCTGGGGCTGCCATCAGAACTACGATCCCCAGCATTCCTGGTGCTCCCCACACTCTGGGCTTCTGCTTCTGGTCTCCTGGGATGCCACCAAAACTACTATTCCCAGAATTCCTGGTGCTCCCCATGCTCTTAATTTTCCCCGACCAGTGACTGAGGGAGTCACGTCCGATGACTGAGGGAGCCACGTCCCCCCAAGCTGCCTGCTCTCCCACTCTGCTCTGTGTATGCAAATTATCTGCCATCTTTGTCGGGTTAATTTGCATTCTCACTCCTCATTGGCTGGTGGGCATGCCTTGAGTGTAGCAGAGGGACAGCTAATTTGCATGTTTCTCTTTTATTATATAGGATATGTAATTTTTTATGTATATAGGGTTTTTATATAATTCAGATCTAATGCAAAAGTACAAATATATTTTTTAAATGCATAAAATCTTTTGAGTTTTTTATGGAAAGGTTTCTAAATAATACAGTTTTATTCTACTTAATTTAATTTGACAAAATTTATAAAACTATAGGAAAAAATAAATCACCTCTAAGGGAGATATTCCTAGAATCCTAATGAGCACCATCTAAGAGAAAAGAAGCCCTATTAAATTTTTGATATATTTTTGTGTGTGTGAAGAAATACATATATAGAGACAGATAATTAACAAAATTGAAGTCAAACTGCATAAACAACTTCACTCTCTGCTTCTTTCACTTGATAATGTACATTATATAGAAAGCACATCTTTCAAAGGTCTATATTTATATCATTTTAATAATTGTATGTCATTCTACATTATGCATTTACCCAATCCCCTAATGTTGGACAGTCAAGGTATTTAAAATTTTCTAATATTGTCAACAGACAGTAATGACGATCTGCTAGCTACCTCATCCTACCCAAAAGCAGGCTTCCACCTAACTAAGCAGTCATAACCCTTTTGGCCAGATTTTTAAACCAGGCCAACTGTCTGGTCAGTAATCAGACAATAGATTGGTGGGTTTTGGCCAGGGACTCATCACCAGTCAGGGCAGCAGATATCATATTTTCACAGGGTTGAGAATAGTGTTCACTGAAGTGTGGTAACAGCAATGATATTGTAAGGTAAGAGAGATGCTTCCAGGTGGTGCATGAACACATAGTTATATGTTGGTTCTTAATGAATAATAAAGCAGTATCAACAATGACTCAGTTGTAGTGATGATTTACACTTTCATTCATTCACTGAACAAATATTTATTGAGAATCTTCTAGATCCTAGGCCAGGGGTAGGCAACCTTTTTGTGAGTGCGTGCCAAAACCAGCAAAATCTCTGACTCAAAATTCTTCTGCGTGCCAACCCTAATTTTTTGAGAACATGTTATGCCTACTTGATATCTCTTAAGGTGTACATATGTGAAGAACCTTGAAGAAATAATAAAATTCATTCGAGCAACAAAAACACAGTATATGGTGATAAAAAATACATTTATTATTTAATGTATACATGTGCACTGA
>NW_006294552.1:333359-345144 GCF_000327345.1 Myotis davidii
CTCTCTCGTCAATCCATGTCTATGGTCTTTAAGATAACTTGTTATGTAAAATTATTTATTTATCTAAGATGCACCTACACTGAATTTATCTGAAAAATAAAAAGTCGATATTAAGAAAAAAATTGTAAATGGAAGATTATGCCCAAGACAGATAAAAGTTCTACCCTCAGGAGGCTTACATTCTAGTAAGAGAAACAAATAATTAAAAAGTAAAGAAATATTTCATTTAAGTTCAGGTAGTGATGAGTAATATGGAGGAAACTAAGGGAATAGAATATGATTAGGCATCCTTGGCTTGATTTCAGACAGCGAAGTCTGGGTATTTCTTTTTTCCATTGCTTCTTCAAAGAGAATGGAAGGAAGGAAAACATCAATGTAAGGGGGTCACATCAACTGGACTGGTTGCCTCCCATACGCAGCCTGATGAGGGGCAGGGAGTGAACCTGAAATCCAGGCATGTGCCCTTGATTGGAAATCAAACCCACAGACTTTTGGTCCACAGGCCAACACTCTAACCACTTAGTGACACTGGCCAGGGCTGGGTATTTCTTCTTATAGAAGGCATCCCTTCTACATAATAAGATGAGGCCTGTGAACATGAGGGGATCAGCATTCTCAACAGAATTAACAAGTACAAAGACCTGAAAGAGCAAGCTTGGTGAATTTTAGGAAGTAACACCAGGGTTTACTGGAGCAGACTGAGCCAAGGGAATCTGGTGAATCAGGAAGGTGACTCTGGGGTCAGATGGCTTGTAAGGCTTGGTGAGGATTTACCTTGTTCCAAGCGTAAGAGCAAGCCACAGGAAGGTTTTAAGTAGGCTTATGAACAAATTTATGTTTTTAAAACATAATCTACTGCTGTGGGGAGAAACCGATTGGAACACTAGAACGAAAATAAGAAGAAAAGTTAGGAATTTAATGTCACAGCCAGATATAATAATAACTTGGACCACTGAGGTGAATGTGGTGAGAAGTGTCAGATTCAAGGTATGTTTTGAAGGCACAGCTAATACGACTTGTTGACGGAAGTATGCATTTGAGAGAGTCAAGCTTGATGCCTAGACATTTGACTGTGCAACTCAGACCGTGGTGATGCCATTGTTAAAAAAGAGAAGTTGTGTAAAGAGCAGATTTGAGGAGGAAAAATTAATAATTTTCCTTGTTTATAAATGATTTTAACAAATAATAAATTATTAATGAATGATTTTAGTTATGCTTTTTAGACATACAAGTGGAAGTATCCCATAGATAGGTATTGAAACCTGGAGCTGAGGGGAGAGGATGGAGCTGGATTATCATCAGCATGAAGATGCTATTTAAAGCCATGTGCCCAGATGAGGTCACCTTGGGGGTGAGTACAGACAGCAAGGAGAGCAGGACCAGGAGCATGAAGCTGGAGTGCTCCAACATTCAGAGTTCTGGAGAGAAGGGAGAGGAAGGTGCAGAGGAAACCAGAAAGCAACACTGAGATGAGAGGACAACCAGGAGAATGGGGCATGCAAGAGGACCCAGAACAAAATGGTTGGGAGCGGATGACGATGGTGCCAAATCTTCTGGGCTGGGTGGGGCGGGGGGAGCGGGGAGTTTGCATAAAATGAAGATTGAAAATTGATCACTGCTTTTAGCCCTAAGGAGATCGCTGGTAATTTCTCACAGCGCAATTTCAAGGGAGCAGTGGGAACAAAATTCCAATTGAAGTGAGTTAAAGAGACAGAGGTGGAAAAGTGTGACAGTAAGTACAAAAAATTCTCAATAAGTCTTGCTGAAAAGAGCAGCCCAGGAATGCAGCCGGAACTAGAATGTGGCAGGAAGTCTGGGAAAGGTTGTTTTTGGTTTTTTTGAGATGGTGATGAGGATGATCTAGTTAGGTGGAAGCCTGCTTCTGGGAAGTACGGAATAGCTGGCAGCAGACCATCATAACTGTCTTATTGACAATATTAGAAAATTTTAAATACCTTGAATGTCTAACATGAGGGGCAAATGCATAATATATAACATTGTACAGTCATGAAAATGATGTAAATATAGACATTTGAAGGATATGCTTTCTATATGTTCGTATGCTGATGAGAACGATCTAGTAAGAGGGAAAGCGTACGTGCAGGAAGTGAGGTCTGGAGTGGAGGATTGTCCTGAAGAACAGACGCTGCTCATCCTTATGACTAAAGAGAAAACAGAGTGAGGGTCTGAAGCAAGGGTGGTCGATTTGGTAAAGGGGGAAAGAAGCAGTTCTTCTCTGCTTGCTTCTATTTCCTTAGTCAAACTTTAACCATTGAGGTTATGAGCTGAGTGGGAGGACTAGCAGTGTTGGAGGTTTGAGAAGAGAGACCAGGATATAAAACGGTCATATATATATCCAGAGACCAGGATATATAAACGGACAGGCAGCTGGTGCGAGAATTCTGGCAGAATTCTCCTGCAGTGCCGAGAACCTACTTGAGGTTTGTGGCCACATATGTAAAGCAACTGTGTTTTTCTTCTATCCCCCTGAGCGGCTTGAGCACATGCGGAGTAGGCAGAGCTGACTATAACCAGAGTTTGGGTTTTGCCAGGGAAGTGCCGTGGAGATAGAGAAGGACAAAGAGTGAAATGTGCATGCCAGGGAGTTATGGTGACAATCTCTGGAATCTAAACCGAGTAAGGAAAGAAGTAATGACAAGAGGCGAGAATCAGACAGAGAAAATGTCATGGGGTAGGTCCCTGAATTACTGGAGTGGTGGTGCTCTTGAGTGAGGAGGCAGGAGGAGATGCTGTGAATATCAGAAAGTGGGATGATGGAAAACAGTATGTCAAAGGTTACTGATAATAACAAGTCCTAGGCTATGATGGGGGAGTTGGTGAACCTGATTGCAGGGGGAGGAGGGTAGACAAGAGGAAGAGGTGTTGGAGTGAGGAGGTCCCAGAATGGATTTCCTAAGTAAGTGGTTCTGAATTCTGCCTGCACGTTCAGATCAACCTGGGAGTTTAAACACACACACACACACACACACACACACACACACACAACTAACCTAATACCTGACTCCTATCTTGATCAATTAAATCAGTATCTACGGGACTTGGGGAGGGCCTGTGAACAGGTAATCTTTAAAAACGACCCCAAATGCTCTAAGCTGGTTTGGCTCAGTGAATAGAGCGTCAGCCTGTGGACTGAAGGGTCCCAGGTTCGATTCCAGTCAAGGGCACATGCCTAGGTTGTGGGCTCAATCCCCAGTAGGGGGCATGCAGGAGGCAGCCGATCAATGATTCTCTCTCATCATTGATGTTTCTATCTCTCTCCCCCTCTCCCTTCCTCTCTGAAATCAATAAAAATATATTTAAAAATAAAAATAAAAACCCCAAGTGCTTCAAATGTGCAGCTAACCCTGACAACCCAGGATATATCCACCCATGATATAGATGATGTCAACAGTAGTGGAGAGAAAATAAATTCAGTGACTCAGTTGCTAAAATCTTCTACACAGAAAGCGAGTGACTGGGTGGATAGCAAATGAAAGCAGTCTAGTATAATCTCAAAGGAACCGGGATTTCGGAAAGAGAAGCCACGATGAGAAAGAAGAAGAGTGTCCATTTTCCTATTCCCACTTCCAGGGCCTGGAAATGTGTGCTGTGGAAGCAAAAACAACCACCTTTGAAAGGCACCAGGTAAGCAGTTTGTAGTGGGGAGCGCCAGGTCTTAGAGCAAGAAGGTGAAGGTATTTTCAGAGAAGAGTTGAAGGTAGAGGAGATGATGCTGTTCAAGTTCTGCGTGCCAGGAACCACACTGGCAGGGCTGCAGCGTTGCCAGGGATGGGGGAGTGGGCCAAGATAAGGGGTGTACAGAAATAGATGGGTGAGAGTTTCTGCGTTGATCTGAGAGGCTTGGACTTCTGGTGGCGACTGAGGCCAATGAAAGTGTGGGGCATGATTAGCCTCCTGGCCTCTTAGGGAAGGGGGAGAATTAATTCTAAGTAAAGCTCCTACTTGGGATAGAGTACTTAGGTAGTATGTGTGGATGAAGCAGGTGGAGGAACTGGGCGGGGGGCGGTGTCTGAAGCTCCTTAAGTTGGACCAAGGACTGTCAGTAGTGGGAGGAGAACAGTCCCACTAGGAGTAAAATATGGAACTCGCTTAAAATCTTTTTTTTCCTGTTATTAATCCTCACCTGAGGATACTTTTTTCCATTGCTTTTTCAGAGAGTGTGGAAGGGAAGGAAGGAGAGAGAGAAGAAGAGAGAGGGAGAGAGAGAGAAACACTGATGCGAGGGAGACACATCGGTTGGTCGCCTCCCTAATGAGCCCCTCCTGGGGGCAGGGAGTGAACCCACAGCTCAGGAACATGTCCTTGACTGGGAATTGAACCCGAGACCCTTCTATGCGCAGGCCGACACTCTAACCATTGAACCATGCAGGCCAGGGCCCTTACAATCTTTGACACATTTGTTAAATGGTCTAGATCTCAGGAATTATTGAATTATATTTCAATCATCTATGTGTCTGTCTACAACTTGGCTTAAAGTTACCCCAGCAGAATCATTTTATTATTTATCTTTGCACCCCTACTACCTAGCACAGTGCCTGGTAAAAAGGAGGTGCTTAATAACTATTTGATGTACTAAATGAAATGGTTAAAAAGCCAAAGGCAAAATTTTGTTGTGTCCAGAGTGAAATAAGGAAGTGAAACACAATATTTTTTAAGAAATTCTGGGGGGAGGGGGGGTGGAAGGAGACATATGTAATACCCTTTGTAATACTTTAAGCAATAAAACAAAACAAAAACAAAAACAAAAAAAGAAATTCTGGATTGTAACCTTACCAGGCTGGACCTATTGTTAAGTACCCTTAGATTTCTAACCACAAACAGCACTTTTATTTTTTACTCATTAAAAGAATTAAATTAAAATAGTTTCTGCCAGGAATTGGTGCTATAATATATGTGTTTAAGTATTACATTAAGAAATCAATATTTTTGCTTGCACTAAGTACATTAAGCATCCTTTAATTCAAAAGGGTGAACAGTGTGGTGTACTTAAGATTAATTTCCTGAAAAGCAAAGATATATTTGATTGGCTAATCTGAGTAGACAATGAGAGCTTAACATCACCTTTAGATGTATACTTTTTGCTCAGGAAGGGAGAGGGAGAGATAGTACCATCAATGATGAGAGAAAGTCATTGATCAGCTGCCTCCTGTATGCCCTACACTGGGATTGAGCCTGCAACCCAGGCATGTGCCCTGACTAGGAATCAAAACATGACTTCCTGGTTCATAGCTTGACGCTCAACCACTGAGCACACCAGCCAGGCAATTTTTTCCCTTTCTTTGGAGTTTGTTGTTTGGAATCAGAGCAATCTAATGAAAGGAATATCAAAGAGACTCCCTGCTCCAAGAATCTCTGCAGCCTCTTGTAAGAGCCTGTTGTAGTTCTCTTTTATTTATAACTAGAGGCCCGGTGCACAAAAATCTGTGCACTGGGGGTGGGGGGTCCTTCAGCCTGGCTGCCCCCTCTCACAGCCTGGAAGCCCTCAGGAGATGTCCTACTGACAGCTTAGGCCCGCTTCCCGCCTAAGCTGCAGTCTTGCCTCCCTCTGCAGGAGGTGGCCAGACCAATCAGAGGACGGTGCCACCCCCATAACCCCACCGCTGCTGCTGCTGCTGCTGGCTGCTGCCTGCCCTCAGCCCTTGCAGCCACCACAGCTTTGTACGGAAGGACATCCGGAAGGACGTTCAGCTATGTGGTCTAATTAGCATATTATGCTTTTATTATTATACATAATATATCTCAAAACAAGTAAATGCCAGGTGTTTAACCTAATATTATGGTTCTCTAGAATATTATTATTTTTTTCATTTTCTCATGTTGTATATCAAAGTAAACTCCAAAGTTAAGAATTTATTTAAGGAAAAATAAAAGAAAAAAATTGAAGAACAAGGTAGTCCTATCTGGATGCAACCCAGGTGCAATAAAAATAACTCAAAGGGAAGTGTTCAAATACAAAACATTTGAAAATCACAACTATGTAAATTTCAAAACACTTGAGAGAAAAAATATTTTCAACAAATGTGAAAAAGGGTTAATATCCATATTTAAGTATATAAGAAAACTAACTCGGATAGCTAAGAGATCAAAGAATATGAACGACTCCACACAAAAATAGATATAAATTGTAAAGAAAATAAACAAAATAACAACCAAAATATTAGTTTGCACTTATCAACTGAGCCAAACTGGATTATTAATAATCCAAATAAGAGTGAGGATGTGGTGCCAACTACCCACACAATACTTGCCATAGTGTAATTTAGGACAACCATTTTGGAAAGCTATACTGAAATGCCATTGTATTAAAGTTCATATCTTTATATTTAAAAATTTTAGTTCTTACATAAAAATATCAATAGGGTGAATTCAAAATGTTCCAAGGTGTTCATTAGGTTTTGTTTATAATTTTAAAATAATAACAGGAACAATCTGTATAATTTACAACTAAGATGTCGTAGTATTATGTGTATGTGGCATTCTTGGACTACCATAGTACCTGGCAGTGCAACAACTCCATGGAGCTATTAAAAGTAACACTTATGAAGTCTATGCAGTCACATGACAAAATATTTGTGGAGATCTATGAAAAAATAAGTAAGTTTTCAATTGTATGTGCACTGAGATTATACCCCCAAAATATGTGGAATTTGGACTAAGATAAAAAGGGACTACAAATTTTTAAATATAATCATTTCAAAATTAATAACAGTAGTAGCTAATATGTACTAAGTGCTTACTAGGGCTGAGACCTATTCTAAGTACCTTACATATTTTATCTAACGTCATTCTCAAACAACCCAATTAAGTGGGTGCTATCAATATCACCATTTTATAGATGAGGAGATTGAAACCCAAGGAAGTTTAATAACTTTCTCAAGGTCTCTCAGCTACAAAGGGGGGACAGACAGAATTCAACCTCTGGCAACCTCGTCTCAAGATGAGAGAAAGATAAATTATTCTCTTTTCAAGTTGTCCTAGACTATGGTTTTGCCACTGCTGGAATGATTAACAAAGGGGAGATTTTCTGTAAACTTGTCCATTCAGAGAAAAGGTGTAGAAAGTAAGTCTCTTCAGTTCTTTGCCAAATTCCATGAGGATTTCTCTAACTCTTTCAGAATTACGTAGTTTTAAGAATTCAGAAAAACCAGGAATAGCACTCCATCCTTACTATCATTCCTAATAAGCCAGCCTCTGCTATAACTTATTCTAGAACTTATCCAGGGAGAGTTAATACAGTGGGCTCTGCAGAGCAGTCAGCTCTGTGTTGCATGCTGGGATAAAGATTATGACCGTGCGTTCTCATTTACACGGCTCTCTGTGAACACTACACTGCATTGCAGGTGAGAGCTTCCACATGGAGAAAGAACTGCAGTACATGGGGCCTTGACTTACAAATTTAATTCGTTCGGAGACCAAGCTCGTTAAGGAGCTCATTAAGGAGCTCGTTAACTCAAATTACTCTATCAACTCGATGCAAAAAAATTCGCGGAGAGAGAGCTGGTATCTCAAAAAACTCGTTAGTCAGGACACTCGTAAATCAAGGCCCCACTGTACTCCCCCCTTAGTGGAAGGAGATTAGATCCAAGATCCCCAGTGGATGCCTGACATCCTGCATATACTGAACCCCATATATACTATGTTGTTTCCTACACACACATCCCTCTGATAGAGTTTAATTTATAAATTAGGCACAGTGATTATTTAACAACACTAATAACAAAATAGAACAATTATAACAATACACTGTACTAATAGTTATGTATATGTGGTCTCCCTCTCAAAGTGTTTCATTGTACTGTAATCAACTTTCACTTAAAGGAAGCACATTTATGGCTTCTCTTTACCGTATCTAAACTGCCATCATCACTACTCTTACGCGTTAGGGCCATTATTAAGTAACATAGGGCCACTTGAACACAAGCACTTCAGTACCACAGCGGTGGATCTGATAACCAAGATGGTGACTAAGTGGCTCATGGGCGTAGAGCATCAACAGCGTGCACACACGCTGGACAAAGGGATGAATCACCTCTTGCGAGGGGCTGCAGGAGCTTTCATCCCACTACGGAGAAAGGTGAGCGATTTAAAACATGCCTCATTTACTGGAATTTTCCATTTAATGTTTTTGGATCACGGTTGACTGCAGGTAACTGAAACCACAAAAAGCAAAACTGTGGATAAGAAGGGACTCCTGTACAATTAAATTATAGGAAATCCCTGTTTCCTGTGGTATAAATGCAGAAGCACAGGCTAGGAAAAAATGTTGTGACAATTGGGTATTTATTTCCCTGTCATAAAGAAAAGCTCGCAGGGAATTATACCTTGGGCATTTGTGCCAGATGACATAGCATTCTTTTTTGCTTTTACTCAAAAACAAAGGTATCTGAGTGTCATCCGTGCACATACCCAGTATAGATACATCTCTTTTAGAGGAACAGGCCACTGATTTTCTTGCACAGGATTGAGCTGACATTTTCAGTAAGCCTAGAATACTGATTCATCTCCCCAAACTAATCCTCTTCTCTAGCTCATTCCAAAGAATCAGTATTATTATATATATACGAAGGGAAAGAGAGAGAGAGAGAGTAACATCAATGATGGGAATCATTGATCGACTGCCTCCTGCACACCTCCTACTGGTAATTGAGCCTGCAACCCGGGCATGTGCCCTTGACTGTAATCGAACCCAGGACCCTTCAGTCTGAAGGCTGACACTCTATCCACTGAGCCAAACCAGCCAGGGGTCTCTTTTTTATATAATAGATTAAGATTTAAATATTTCAGCAATAATGAAAGCGACCTGCGATAGAAGGAAACAGCAAATGCATAAAGATTAATTTTCAGCTCAGACAAGCTTGTTGAACTACCTTCGGGTTAGAAATTGCTTTCATTCTCTGGGACTACTAATGGCTATTTGGACTTTGCTGGGTTTTTCCCTTAGATTTTTATTTGGGTGACCTGGATAGTGTACAAGATGTTGAGCAAATTGTTCAGTAGGTAGGAGGAAGTCACTAATTTATCCTTCCTGCTTTACTACCAAGCTAATTCACTTAGAGGCGAGGCGCCAGAAATGCCTCATCCACAGTGACCAGCAGTTAGACCACGTGGCCTCTGGCAGCCAGAGTCAGGGCTAAGCCTTGCTAATCTTGTCAACTTGGCATAAGTCATTTCAACTCTCAGTCCTGCTTCTTTTTAGTGGCCAGATGAGGAAAGGACAATGGTTAAAATCTACTCCGAGGCACATTTGCAAAACATGTTAGGATTCTTCTAATGGGATTTTTTTCTACAAAGTGCAAAACACAAAATTACATGATCTATGCTATGTTGAGGGATATATATATATTACATGCAATATTTATATATAATATATAGTATAATAAACTTAATACATTTAAAGAGGCACTGCTATGTTGAGGGAGAAAATTTATATATCATATACATGGCATATTATTTGATGCCACTTGAGACTTCTCTTAAAACAAACAAAACAGTCAGCCCTAGCTGGTTTGGCTCAGTGGATAGAGCATCGGCCTGCAGACTGAAGGGTCCCTGGTTTGATTCCGGTCAAGAGCATGTACCTCGTTGCAGGCTCAATCCCCAGCCCTGGTCAGGGCACGTGCGGGAGGCAACCAGTTGATGTGTCTTTCTCACATCCATGTTTCTTTCTGTCTCTCACCCTCCCTGCCACTCTCTCTAAAATAAATTTTAAAAAATAAAAAATCAATGGAAAAATACCCTTGGATGAGGATTAACCAACAATAATATAACACAAAAGTAAATAATATAGAGATAACTGTGTATAGTTCTAGGTGGGAAATGAAAATATCAAGGGAATACTGATATCAAGGGAACACAGACGATATAAATGATCATCTAACCACTATGCTGTACACCTGAAACTAATACAAAATAATATTGAGATTAAATTATAATTAAAATAAAAGACAAAACAAAAAAGCCCCATAATTTTTTAAATATATTTTTAAGTGAATCAACTTAGAAAGGGTTTAAAGATTCATTGAGGTAGAGGATGTTTGTTTGTTTGTTTGTTTTTTAAATATGTTTTATTGATTTTTTACAGAGAGGAAGGGAGAGGGAGAGGGAATCAGAAACATCGATGAGAGAGAAACATCGATCAGCTGCCTCCTGCACACCTCCCACTGGGTATGTGCCCACAACCAAGGTACATGCCCCCGACCGGAATCAGACCTGGGACCCCTTAGTCCACAGGCCGACGCTCTATCCGCTGAGCCAAACCGGCTAGGGCAAGGATGTTTTGTAAATGAAGTTTGACTCCGTGTGAAGTTTGTAACACTTAATCTGAACAAAGGTATGAGAAAGATCTCACAGACCTCAATTTTCACAGCTTACCTGCATTTTTCCCAGGCCGTGGTTTTGATTTTCATTTAAGTGATCATGAAGTGAAATACATGGAAATGTCTGCTGCCTTATGGGAAAAGGGGTTTACTTTCCAAAGCTATGGGACTTTTGCTCGGATTTAATCTCTACATAAAGTGCACAGTTAGAATATATTCACCTCTCATTGGCTGCGTCTAGCTGCAAGGTTCTATTACGCTTTTGTCCCCAAAATTATTCCTAGGGCATTCCCACAGAAAAGTTTGGGGGGGGGAAATATACTCTCATTTGCTTCTTTCCAAAGACTGACTGTTTGAACCCACAAATCAGGACTCATGGCTTCTTCTGGGCCAGGAGCCCCCTCTCCCCCCGCTGGGTCACGCTTCTCTGAATTAGTTATGTGTGTGCAGGTTGATTTCCTCCACTGGACTATAAGCTTCTTGAGGCCAAAATCTGTGTCTTCTTTAAATGTACCCTTTCTACCAATATTTACAATAGCAATAGACCCCCTAAAAGCAGAGCATTGGCAACAGCAATGCACATAGCGGTTCTCCACATCTGTTCAACAAACTTTAGGGGTAACACAGAAGTTGAAACTGGGTTCCTCAGAGGTGGGCATGGCTCAGCAGCAGTCTCTGTTTTCTCCCCAGCCCATGACACCCGAACCAGGCTGTGCCAGGTGTGGTCCTGAACCCCGCACAGCTGTCTCTGCTTTGCATCTGCCCATCCGTCAGGGGCCTGAACCACACGCCAGAAAAACCCTCCATTCATTTGTACCTACCACCCCAATTTAAGCCAGGTGCCCTTGCCCTGGGCAGTCTGAAGATGGGGGGCTGACTCTACCAGTAAGAGCAGGTTTTTGATAGCAAAGCCCCCGCCGCCAGAAATACTTGGTTGCTTCTCAGCAACTTTTGTTTTGTAACAGCCCCTTCTTCTGTGGAAATATATGCATCCCCTTAAGCCCTTTCCTGGTGTGTTAAGATCTGATTTTACTTCATTATCAGTCCTTAAAGGCGCTGCCAAACTAGACCGAGTTCTCCTCTTAAAATCCTAGGCCACTTGCGAACCTTTACCAGTAACACAGAGGTGCCTAGAAGATTGATCGCTCTTCCATAACCAAATTAGAGGTCACACTTTTCAAAGAATGGATTCGATTTCCTAATAAAATCTTACAGTAAAAGCCAATGATGTTTAATTGCCCCGGGGTGTGTCCAGACACTTCTTAGAAGACGTCTGTTAAAAGCTGAAAACAAGTTTGCATCTTTTCCCTCAAGCCATTCTCCACACAAAAAACACAAACTAGATCACAGTAGACTCCTCCTTGAAACCCTTCAACGCTCCGTATGCCCCAGAGAATAAAGCCAGAACTCCACGGTGCGTTATATAAAGATCAGAGACACACATGCTG
>NW_006294552.1:345282-354888 GCF_000327345.1 Myotis davidii
GCAGCACACGTGTGCTCGGTGCTGTGCGGGAAATGAAAGCAGTATTATTGCAAGACCATCCAAATTTTCTAGAAAGCCTGGGAATCCAGGTTTTTCCATGTAAAAGCTCCTAAATTTTAAATGTGGGTGCCTTGTTTTTCAGAAATGCTGAGTGAGCTGAACAACACCCATCAAATTTCCAAACTTGTCCAGGGGCCCCACTTTGCAATGCTCAACTCTGCCGTTCACCCACCTGTAGGACTTCACCCCAAACTGCACCGAAACCCCGACCTGTGCCCTGTGCAGAGCCGGGTAGCGGTCGCGCTGGAAATGCATCACCCCGGCTCTCACCTCCGCGCCTTCAGGTCCTGGCTCCCCAGCCCGGCCTTCAGTCACCTGTTGACAAGCCCCTCCTGGCCCCTCCCCACTTTTTAACTTCGTGCCAGATTCAGCTGTAACCAGGTTGAGCGGACAGGAGCTCAAAGGAGGAAGGTATCCAACTTCAAAGAAGAAATCAACACGGAATTGCCAAATAGTGACATAAGCAATGGCCCAGCCTCCCTTGCAGAGGCAGCACTTTGGATATAAATCCCGTCCCCTTTACTCACTGTAAGTAAATAAAACTCCCGGCCACAACAGTTCTCCTTCTGGAATAGAGAACCCCAAGAGGCGAACACCTTGAGTGTGGTAGCACCAGCGCTTAGTCATATTTCATGATTCAACTCCAGGGCCTTGCCTCAAGGCATCCCTCAACGCCGCCCAGGCCATACTCACCACACTGTCCCATGCCCTCCATTCCCCGAACTCTATGCAACTTCCCAATTACACCTGTAATATTTTGTTCTTTTTTTATTTACCTAACCCCCCCCCTAAAATATTCTAAGCTCCCCCAAAGCAGGGACAGTATCTCACCAATCTCTGTATTCTCGGGCCCGAAGGCAGTGCCTGGTGCATCCTCAGCATTAGCACATGTAATACTACGCTCCTAGTGCTGCACGAGTATGAACTTGAACTTTCACACCAACCCTACACTCTCGTCTTCATTTCACAGATGCGGAAACTTAGCAGCATGTAACATGATTCAACACCAAACAGAAGAGTCAGAGCCCATGCTTCTACACCACATTTCCTCCCTTATGGAGCTGTGTTATCCCAGTGGTGTGCCACCAACTTTCTTTTTAAAAGAAAATATATTTTATTGATTTTTTACAGAGAGAAAGGGAGAGGGATAGAGAGTTAGAAACATCGATGAGAGAGAAACATCGATCAGCTGCCTCCTGCACACCTCCTACTGGGGATGTGCCCGCAACCAAGGTACAAGCCCTTGACTGGAATCGAACCTGAGACCCTTCAGTCCACAGGCTGATGCTCTATCCATTGAGCCAAACTGGTTAGGCCGCCACCAACTTTCTTGTCTTCTCTCATTCTCCCAACATATCCTCTGAAAAAACAGGCTGGACAGGAAAGGATGGACATTCCAGAGCGAGCTAAGCTTGCCAGCCAGGACCAGATAAGAAACCCAAGGACTTCAGCTAAGAAAGGGGCTTGCACTAAAAAGATCCAATGGCACCCCAAGCCCTTTCCCGAGTGACCTCTGAGGAACTTCCACTCACGAGCCTGCTTAAGATCATGCCCAGTGGAAACTTAACATTAAAATGAGACATGTGATGTATGGTCAGGCATGTTCCAAGCATGTTTAGGAACTGTGCATGTCCCCCACAATGCAAAGTCTCTACTTTTTTCTTGGAAATCCATACTCCTGAACCCACAGACCTCCCACCAATCCTTGAGGACTTCTGATTTCCTCAGACCGGGGCGAAGGTACCTGTAGAACAGCGGTCCTCAACCTCTGGGTCGCGACCCCTTTGGGGGTCGAACGACCCTTTCACAGGGGTTGCCTAGGACCATCAGAAAACACATATAAAATTACATATTGCTTTTGTGATTCATCACTATGCTTTAATTATGTTCGATTTGTAACAATGAAATTGGGGGTCACCACAACATGAGGAACTGTATTAAAGGGTCGCAGCATGAGGAGGGTTGAGAACCACTGCTGTAGCGCATAAGCTCATCCTTCTGCATTCTCTGATCTAAGAATAAAGTTTCTGCTCTGCTTTACCAAATACAGTCTCGTTCTATTGGTGCGAGTGACACTGAGCAAAAGGACCTTATTTTGGGGCCCTGACCCATAAGGATTGAAGACATTATTCTTTGGAGATAAAATTAAATCTCAGGGTCATTTCCTATAGTTGACGACTCTTTGGTATTTTTAATTCCTTTCTTATGTCTCTTTCAGTTGCTAGCCAAATAGACTAGCTCGGAGACTTTTGCCAGAAAGGCAAAACTTTACTTAAAAAGTGGTATTCTAAGAGCCTAAACCCACCTAGCTATCTGAATTCTCCTGCCCCTGACTCAGGCCTGGTGAAAACAGAGTGCAGCCTGACCCAGTGATAACCCCATTAGGGAGTTTCTTTAGGTGCAAGCAGCAATTTAAGCAAACAGGCCCTTCTGTTTTTTCTAGCGCTCATTGTTATTGTAGCAAAATCCATGTTGGGTTTCACATGGGAAGTCAAACAGCCAAAGGCAGGGGACTTTTCATTATACGCAGAAGTGCCACCGAATGCTTTTTATTCCCATTCAAGCAGTTATTATTTATCTCCTGGCTAAGGAGAGAGAATGTCTGAAAAAGACATCAGTGTTAGACAGGGCGGGCCTCTGCCCCTTCACCCAGAGGGAAGTTTCACAGGCCTGTTTGAAGTTTCAGGGCAAGTGTCACTCAGAAACCAGTGAGTCTGCATTTTCCTTTGCAGTTAAAGTACTCAAACAAGAGACATTGTTCCTGCTTTTAATCTGATTATAAATATCCAACTAAAGCAGTTAAGTGTTTAGAAAAGGTGAAGACCTGATACACGTAGGAGACGCTGAGTTACTCTGTTGACACTTAACTAGGGTAGCCAAGGACAACTGCAAGAAGTCATTTAGTGCTATTAATCAGTAATCTGAAAGCACTGTGTCTGCGTGCAAATGTCTTTCTCTTGGCTGACGTCTGTGAATTGATCGTTGAGGAATCTGATAAAGATACATTCTTAAAGTACACAGCAAAATCCAAATGATTTCCATCAATCACAGCAGCTCCTTTTTGTAAGTCTCAAACTTGGTATTTTAAAACATTTTAGTTATCACCTTGCTTCAAAATAAAGGTGCCTTTGTACCTATGGTTAAATTTCCACCTTACTTTCATCAAGATATTTAAGACCTAAAAGGCTTGATCCCCTACTTAAAAACTACCCATCGGTTTTTTAAATAAAGATTTCATGCCCAAATAAGCTTTCTCCCCCCCTCTCCCCCCGCCCAAACTTTGTTCTCTATTCCTGACCCTTGAAAAGTGCTGCCATCTGCTGGCCACTGGTATGTACTACATAAACAGTTTGGGGTCCTTGAGGAAAGAACGAAGAAAAACCACACGCATTGCTCTAGAAGCCACTGCAGTAAATTACAGTACACTTGCCTTTTAGAGTCGATCTTTACATTATAACACCCATCTCTTCTCTTTCTTTCTCTCTTTTTTTTTCTTTTTATATGAAGCCAATATGACTCAAGCATTGGACAATGTTGACTTAGTTAAAAAACAAAAAAGGCAAACATTTGCTGCCCCCTGCTGTTCAAGTTTCTTAGCGTTCCTGGTCTTTCTTTTGCTTGAACCCAAAAACAATGAACGTGTTTTTTTCATTCAGTGAGTGAATATAAGCCGTACTATGCACCTATAACCATGCTCTATGCAAGATGACTGGGACACAAAACGGACCGCTGTGACAAGGAAAGGAAAACGAAGGATTTCAAGGCAAAATCACATGAAAATCTATTCTAGTGTCCCCAGAATCCATCGATTTGGTTGTACCAAATCTTTGACGCCAGAGCTTAATAATAATAGTCTGAGCTTGAAGACAGGGAGAGGGAATGGAAGGGGAGAACAGGCAAGGAGAGGAAGGTAGAGAAGGAGAGAGAGGGCAGGCACAGTGAACAGGATGTAATCCCGCCCTACCAGTCTGAAGGGGACAACTTGCTGCGCTTTTAAATAAAGGGCTAAATGAGTTTAATGGGAGTATCTTCCTTTTGGAGCAAGATTTGTATTTAACGCTTCAATTCTGGCAGATGGTCCAGAATAAAATGTTGTCAGATGGTCCAGAATAAAATGTTGCATCCGGTGCAAGATCTCTTGGGAGGCCTATAAATTTCTGACCTCTGCTCCTATTGGCCAGCAAGAGATATTTTCACAGTTTAGATAGATTTTCAGTTTAGAGATATTTTTAGTTTGATTAGAAGCTGCCTCAGCGATCACCAATACTTCAGACCTCCTCTTCAATCCAGCCACCTGGAACATAGGGCAATACCATAGAGGTGCCTTATCTCCATGAACTATTATGCCTCAGCTTAAAACTTGACACTTACCTCCCCTCTCCTCCTCCCTCCCTCATTTACAGAGCTGACTGGGATCTGTCTTCCAGAACCCTGATTACCTCCTTTGGAAGTTCTTTCTGGGTTTTCCCAATTTGATTAAGAACTCCCCTCTTCCATTTTCCCTCAGCATTTTGTAAATACACTAGAGGCCCAGTGCACAGCTTTGTGGGGTCTCAGCCTGGCCTGCGGGGATTGGCCGAAATTGGCTCTCCAACATCCCCTGAGGGGTCCCGGATTGTGAGCGGGCTCAGGCCAGGCTGAAGGACCCCACTGGTGCATGATCCAATTGGGGCCAGGGAAGGATATGGGAGGGCTCCAGGGCATGTCTGGCCCATCTCACCCATTCCTGATCTGCTGGACCCCAGAAACAAGCTAACTTACCAGTCAGAGCATCTGCCGCCTGGTGGTCAGTGTGCATCATAGCGATTAGTCAAACAGTCAGACACTTAGCATATTAGCTTTTATTATATAGGATTTTCCACTGCGCTCTGTGAAATGGTTGTTTCACTGCTAATAAGCTCCTCTCCAACCTCAACCTCCTTCCAGATCACCTGTTCCATCTCCTTGACTTTACTGAAACCTAGTCACCATTTCCCTGCACAGGTTTCTCATGGGGAGGCTACAGGCCTCACATGGGCCTGTGGTGGAGGGTGGCATCCTCCTGGCTCCTCGCTGCCAGTTCCAAATGGTTGCTTCCATGACCTCTATAAAACTGTGACTACTGTGAGGCTCTACCTCTCTGTGTCATCCCTGACCATCCTTGTGGCTTTGATTGCCAGGCCCTCCAGCAATTGGATCCTGAGTGACTACTGTCCTCTTTCTCGCAAGCCCTGAATGCAGAAAACACACAAAAGGAAAAACAAAAAGAAATAAAACAGCTTCCACTCTATCTGATTATCTAATCCAGTTACTCACCTCCTGGATCTTGCCAGAACTTGGGGTTGCAATTCTTCTAAAACCTTGAGCTTTATTATCGCCCTCCAGGACCGGCCTTCCTTCCATCTTTCACACCCCTTCACCTTGCCATCACTGCTCTTAGATTTCCCGGAGACTTCTACCTCCCCAGTCCTTCACTTTCACCCATCACCCAGCTCCTTCCCGGCATGTTTGTTCGCTAGAAGGCTGGACTCCCGTGGTTGCTAATATAAACTCACCTCCCCAACACCTTTGTTCCTTGCACCCCTAACTAATTAGTCAATCTCTACTGACTAATCAGGGAAAATATTAAGGGGTTCAGAGCAAACCTCTCCAAGAAGAGTTTCCCCTCTGGGTGGAAGAATCAATGTATTTTGTTTTTACATTTAATATTCCAGAGTTGAGGGCACATGGATCTTTTGAGCTGATGGCAATAGAGACCCTGTGGGCTCAAGAGAAACTTCTGAAACTACCCCACCGTAACTACCTAGAAATTTTAAATCAGGGCCCTGGCCCGTAATGAGTTATAACCAGAGCTAACTTTTTATGACCTACCTCTATGGCGGGGCAAAGATCTAACCACTGAATATCTGCTCTTCTTATCAAACTACCAATTGTCCCCCTCTTCTCTAGATCACATTCCTTAGCTCAGGATGTTATATATACCTTATTTTACCTTTCTGTCTCTGAACCTCTCATATACATGGAGTTCCCATATATATGCAAGTAATTAAATTTGGTTATTTTACCTTGTTAATATGTCTCATGTGGATTTAATTATTAGACCAGCTGAAAGAACCTAGAAGGATAGAATTTCTTCCTTCCCCACTACTGTATACCCTTGCAGATGGTACTATTTCAAATCCACATCCATAAGCTGACATGGTTTCATAGCCATCCCAAAATTTACCATCTATCCTCAAACCCATTATGCAACCCCCACTTTCTGGAGGAAATTAGGCCATCAGGAGTGATGGCCTATAGGTTCACAACACCTACTCTTTATATACATTTGTGTTGATTTCAGAGAGAGAAAGGGAGAGGGAGAGAGAGATAGAAACATCAATGATGAGAGCGAATCATTGACCGACTGCCTCCTGCACACCCCCCACTGGGGATCGAGGCTGCAACCTGGGCATGTGCCCTTGACCAGAATCAAACCCGGGACCCTTCAGTCCACAGGCCGATGCTCTATCCACCGAGCCAAACCAGTAGAGCCACAATACCTACCTCAAATTTATCTAGAGCCCCCTTTTTACCTCCTTCCTTCCAGACCCATGTCTCTGTCCCCTGACATATGACCACGTCCCTACCAGAGCTTCTAATGCCATTCCTCTGGGATCCTTTGGGGTCCTGCCTCATTAGCCTTCTCACTCTATTAGTACCTCCCAGTTTTCCTGCTGTGTGAACTTCACTCTGTGCTTACAAATCTATTAAAAACATTGACTTCCTATTTTTTCTTATGCTCCAACGTCTCCTCCTTCTTCATCCAAACTTCCTGAAGGAGGTATCTACTATCTCTTTTACTCACCTGCAGACTGTTCCTCAGGCTCTCCAGTCTGGCCAGAGTTTCCTCTCTCGGTGGAATAATCAATGTGAATATTTTGCTTTTATGTTTAATATTCTGGAGTTGAGGTTTCTGTGTGTATTAAGAAGTGTTTAAAAGCTATTTAGTTCAAAATTAGTGTTCCATTTATTAAGGTCACAAAATTAAAAATAAGTTTTCCTTCAATATTTAATGTCAACTTACACATTTTTCTATTCTATTTTAAATTGGGTATGATGAGAAATATAAGTTTTTCATTGATGATTGGATTAATATTTCTATCTTGAACAGAATTATTTCCCTCAGTTCTCTTTTGTAATCATATTCAATTAAATATTTCAAGCGTTTTTCAAAAATTTCTTTCATTTTTAATCATTTCAAATTCCTGACAGGACAGATTTACAACACTTAAAAGCAAAACATTCCCAAAAACTCAAATACTTTTTGAAAGAGAATTATGTATGTACTTACAAAATTATGTGTTTTTCAGAAATATAGAGAATAATTTTCCCCATAGTTTACTACTGTCAGGCCAGCAAGGGAATGCAAGGACTTCCATAATAGCAGCTGCTATTATACCCAGATACTTCCTATTATCTATCCTTCCCATGAGGACAATTATTACTTTTGCACCATGAATAGTTGCAAGAACCATTGAGCTCTCTCTGAATTTATAACCAGCTAATCACAAAGATCCTCTACGGCATTCTTTAAGCCTGTCCAAAGCAGAATACAAATCATTGAAAATCCTCCCTAAGATTATTTCTTAGAAAACGTGTTTATCTGGTAATTGTTGTCAAAAATAGAGTGGTCACCACTAATGAGTCAAGGTACTCAACCAAGTTAAAGGGACAGCCCCGGGGTGTGCCAACACAAAGGGCAATGGAGTATCATGATAGAAAACCAAGTATTCATGTAAATCACTCTGTGAATGTCTTATAAAAACTGTGGAGTCTTGCCATGTGAGCTGTAAATTACCACACCTGAAGTAAAGTGATTTGTTCATCGCTTATAACTGGGCATCCTGAACCTACAAAACCCTCCTTCCCCTTGAAGCCAATGACACTCAGACAGACTCAGGAATGCATTTGGCAGCCGTCCCTCTGATCCTGACTCCCCTCCTCAAGTCCTACTCATCCAACCCCCTTGTCTCTGCACCGTAAATTTACTAGTCCATGACACTGAGGTTTTTAAGCCTGAATTTTCACCAATTCACACATCTCTGAGGATGTTATGCCTACCTGGGAATTTAAAGGGGCAGCAATTTTTACATTTTATTATTACTACTATTAATTTTCTTATTATCCTCTTAAGGTATTTTTTTTTTGACCATGTTCTGTTCTATCCAGAGTGGCTGCTTGTGAATAGAACTTTTAGCTTTTCCCCTCAGCTTCCAATGCCACGCTCTAATCCACTGACAAAGTAGTGGCCAAATGTTCCATTGTATGTGTGATCCAGGAGGTGTGTGTGTGTGTGTGTGTGTGTGTGTGTGTGTGTGTGTGTGTGTGTGTTGGAGGGGACCGGCCCGTGTGAAATGATGAAGACAGGAGCCTGCAGCCTGAATCTCGGTGGACTGGATGCTGCCCAGTGGCAGGGGTTAAAGATGGTGCTGGCCCTGTCATGTCAGGCGGGGAGCTAGGCGCGGTCTCAGCGTGTTAAGAGCCTGCCCTCCCACTAGAGATGAGGAAGCCGTAGTCCGTTCCCTCTACTGCCGATCCACCCCCGCGCGAGCTGAGCGCAGGCCAGCCTGGTTTTACAGAGGAGCCAGCCATCCTTGGCAGAGCGGGGGTGCTGCTCTTCCTTGTGGGGCTCCTGTTAAAGTTAACGCGGCTGGTTCAAGTGCACAGCAGTCTGGCACCCTACAAGCGCTCGGTAACCGGTCTCCACTGCTATCGTTGTTATAAACCCGTTAGTTACCCCGGGGATGGGGAAAAACACAAACCCACGGGGAACCGGAAAAGTCTGCACTTGGGCGGGACGCGGGAACCCCGATTTGAGGAGGGGGGCGGCGGGGGAGATCCCGCGCCAGCAGCCAATCCAGCTGTCCCGGGGAGGAAGAGGAGGAGTCAGAGCCACTCCGGACCCGCACTGCTCGGTCCCGCGCCGCGCGCTCGATCCGGCTCCGCGTCTCCCGCCGTGTGCCCATCCCGCAGCCTCCTCCCGGCGCCGACATGGCCTCAGGAGCCCCCCCCCCAGCCGTGAAGGTGAGATTAGCCGTCCTGGCGGCTGCGGTCCGCCCCTGCCCGCTGAGCTCTCGCTCCCGCCCGGGGGGGACCGCGCATCGGGGGCGTGCGCCCAGCCTGGGTGCCCTGCCCGTGCACCCCCGCCGAGGCGGGAAAGGGCTGGGGCACTGCACCAGGACCGGTTCGCCCAGGGGGAGGGGGGAGCGGGCGAGAGGGAAAGCTTGCAAGCTCGCCCCCTCCGCCTTTGGTCTCCGCTGCGCCCTCACCGTGCAGGGTGTGGGCCAGCCCTCGGGAGAGGGGCTGTGGGCAGAGCTGCGCCGGCGCCAGCCTTTCCCGAGTGGGACTGCTTTGCCCGGAGATGCGCTCGGCTGGGGCTAGCAGCGTGCCTGCAGCTCGGAGCCGTCTCCTCGTGCTTCCGCTCTGATTCCGCTTTCTGCCCGCGGCCCACGTGGGAGAACTAACGTGCTTGCTCTTTTACAAGCTTCCGGCTTTTTTTTTTATTTCAAACGTAGGCCTTCCCCT
>NW_006294552.1:354938-357869 GCF_000327345.1 Myotis davidii
CTGTAATGTTGCTACTGTTATGAATCGTCATGTAAGTAACTGATATGCAGGATGGTCTTAGGCGACCCCTGTGAAAGGGTCGTTCCACCGCCAAAGGGGTCGCGACCCACAGGTTGAGAACCGCTGGCACTTGTCCAGGTCTCCACGCGAGACACCTTTGTGCGGTGGGATCCTGAGCCCGAGGAGGGTACGAGTTCCCTGGGACTTACACACTTCTGGCCTGGCTGGCGTCCTGGGAGAGTGTAGAGTTACAGTGCATAAGGGGAAATCGATAAAACTTAAGATCTCCTCTCTGTTTATGATTGGCTAGGAAGTCAGATAACTTTAGACATGCTTGGCCTCAGGGGTAGTGGGGAGGCCCGCCTCCTTTGCCCAGGTATCTCTTGGTTCCTCGCTTTGTGTTCACTTCTCCCGGGAGAAGGCAGATCTCTGGGGACTCCGTGTTATCGGTCACAGTGATTATTCGTTTATTAGGCCCTTGCAGCTTTTCATGCGACAGTTAGGACTGGGAGTGGGGTGGGGAGTGTTGTAGGCACACTTAGATTTGAAACTCCGCTGGTCATTTTGAAAAGAATACTGCATTCAAATATATCTGCAGAACGCTCCTCCCTTACCAGTAGGGGAAAGGGGGAAAGGCAGAAAGAGTTTTAATGAAGCTCATGTGCTAAGCGAGTTCCTTAGATGCCCATCTATAAAGTGGGGGTTTGCTGGGGTGTTGAAACTTGTTCAGTTGGGAGTGCTTTTAAGTGGGGGAGCTGAGATTCGTTTTGAATATCTTTTCTCCAACAATTAAATAATGATAGGTGTCATGGCCACCGCTGTCAGTGGGCAAGCAGGAAACCTGTCCCTGGCACTTAGAGAAATAGTAAAAACAGCGAGGGGTGGTATTTAAAACCATCTCACGTGAACCTGGTTCCGCATTCTCCTCGCCACACCGCCTCCCTGTAAAATTGGTGCAGTGCATTTGAGTGCGGAGTGGGCACTGCAGGGCACTGAGGCGAGAGCCTGATGTAATATGGAATGATGCATATTTTTGGCCTCGGCGAGCTGCTGAGTATAAACTGAAGAAGTACGCATCGTGCCAGGCCTGCCTGCTACTGTCTGTCTCTGAGGTTAGAAGGGTAAGCCTTTGCCGCAGAGAATCCATGCTGCCAACACCAACGTCCCCAGGCTCCTGAGGCAACATCCTGTGTAGACATGAGGTGCTGGTGTCCGGAGCAAAATAGGCTGATAAAAACCATATCCTGCCCCCAGATCATGGAATGCAGAGCTGGAAGGTTCCAGAAGATGCGAGAGCCACACGAACCCCTTTTTGTGAATAGGACGCCGAGGCCCAGAAAGGTCAGCTGAGGTGCCCAGCATCATACAGTCGGACCTAGATAGTAACTGACATTCCACCAACTAGATGTTGTGAGACACTCCTGAGTCCCACCTGTGGGCTCTGTGCCCTGTTTTATTGTGGGACTAAAGAGATCATACAGCTTTAAGGAAGAGTGATGGTAGAGGGAGTGCAAGAAGCCAGCTGCCTCCCTCTGCCCACTGGGCGCTTGCTGCTGGGACTGATAACAGCCGTGTCTGGGAGAACCCCAGCGTCAGCCGTGGGCAGGTGGTATGCTTCACCATGCAGGGGCCTGAACAGGTCTTTGGCACCCAGACACAGCATTCTGGGGCCCTCCTTCAATGGGAGTGTGGGGGTCCCCCAGGCAGCTTCCCAGCTTTTGCTCTGGGGGATTAAAAATAAGTCTTGTTTATTATGGTTGCTATGACAGGGAGGGGATATGGTCCCACTGTAGGTGGGTTAGTGAGCTGTTCACAGAACGGCGTTAAGGGCGATGGGATGTAGACTGGAGAATGGACTCCTTACGCTCGCCTCTTGGCTGCCTGTACCTGGCCAAGGCCTTCAGATCCACGGTCTTGAAATGACTCTCAGAAACTGGGGGACAACCTACATACCCCAACTGGAAATGACCCATGAGCCTGTACTTTTTGCCCAGGGACACAGGGGCATTTTGGTCAGGACAACTCCGGTCTGTGTAGGACTGTTGTGAGCATTGCAGGACTTGCACCCCTGGGAGAGCAGTGCACACCTGGCCGAGGGACCTGGGCTAAGTCCCTGAGGCAGAGTCTGCCTGGAGAGGAGATGGAGCAGCACCAGGCTCTGTCCCGGCCCACACCGAAAACCCAGGTTAGGGGCTTTTTTTGTTGTTGTTGCTTTAAGGAAGTTCATTTGGATTTTGTTTGTTTTCGCTAAAGGTGGGAAGGTGTACAAGGACAGTGACAGATATTAATGCATTATTTTCATTTGATTCTTATAATTCTATGGATTTCTTCCCTTCCCTTATATTGGCATACCTCAGAGATAGTGCGGGTTTGGTTCCAGACTGCCACAATAAAGCAAGTTGTAATCTGTTTGCTGGTGGAGGGTCTTACCTTCCATTTGTTAAAAACAAAAAACAAACAAAAAAACCACAACAAACCTACAATATCTGTGAAGTGCAGTAAAAAGGAGGTGTGGCCCTAGTTGGTTTGGTTGGGTGGATATAGCCTTGGCCTGTAGACTGAAGGGTTCAGATTCCAGTCAAGGGTACATACCTGGGTTTTGGACTCAATCCCCAGTAGAGGGCGTGCAGGAGGCAGCCAATCAATGATTCTCATATTGATGCTTTTCTTTCTCTCTCTCTCTCTCTCTCTCCCTCTCTCTTCTTCTGTGAAACAAATAAAAATATTTTTTTAAAAGGTGTGCCTGTAGGTACAGGTGAGGAACCGTGTGCAGTGGACCCTAGATTGATAACTGTGGTTATAATCATGTGGTTCTATAGTCTGTGCTACGGAAGCTTCCAAAACCGTGGTTCTCAAAGGACTCGGTGCCTCTGCACCCACCTGGGAATATGTTAGAAATGCAGGTTCTTGGGCCCCACCCCAGTCCTGCTG
>NW_006294552.1:357920-359018 GCF_000327345.1 Myotis davidii
CCGGGGCCCACATCTGGGTTTAGAAGGACCCAAGTCTAGTCAGCTGCCCACTAAGGTGTGACAACCACTGCCCCAGGGAGCTTTGAAAGGCTGAGCATCTGCCAGAGATTCGTAGTGTATTGGTTTCCTGTGGCTGCCTTAAGGATGACCACAAACTCGAGGGCTTAACACCATGCAAATGTGCTCTCTGACAGTTCAAATCAAGGTGTCTGTAGGGCAAGGCAAGTCCTCTTGGAGCATCGAAGGAGGAATCTGTTTTTCCAGCCTCCAGAGGTCACTGGCGTTCCTTGCCCCTTGACCTGCCTCACTTCCCGTTTCTCCCTCTGCGTCCCTCATCACATCACCCCCTTCCTCGCGTGATCATCTTACCAGGACCCTCGTGATTGTATTCAGGGCCCGCCCAGATAATCTGGGATAATCTCCCCGTCCCCAAATCTTTAATCACATTAAGCAATGATGGCAGCTTCTGGGAATTAGGACGGGGCAGATAGGATCTTTCTCAGGGGCCATTCTTCAGCCTGTGGCCCTCGGGGAGCCCTGATTTTAGACTTTCACGACCCGGGTCCTAGAGCAGGTGCTCGGTTCTGGCCGGGTGTGAGGTCCACCTGCGGAGCTTTAAGAAAACAGACTGTGCCGTGGCCAGTTCATGAGCATGTCTGGAGTCTGTGGCCTGGGCTTTGGTATTGAAAGCTCCCCGGTGAGTCTAGTACAGGGATGGGCAAACTTTTTGACTCGAGGGCCACAATGGGTTCTTAAACTGGACCGGAGGGCCGGACAAAAGCATGGATGGAGTGTTTGTGTGAACTAATATAAATTCAAAGTAAACATCATTACATAAAAGGGTACGGTCTTTTCTTTTTTTTTTTAGTTTTATTCATTTCAAACGGGCCGGATCCGGCCCGCAGGCCGTAGTTTGCCCACGGCTAATCTAGCCACTGACCCAGGGGGCACACTGGGAGGGACCCTGCTGTCCTCAAGGGAAGGTGAGCTTCAGAGAGTACAGTACGCTTCCCGGAAAATCCTCAAAAAATAATGGACCGTTTCAGGAGGGATGTCTACCCATTAGAATAATATCTTCACTTTGCACAGAGAGGTTGA
>NW_006294552.1:359120-359535 GCF_000327345.1 Myotis davidii
TCTGAGGACTCTCTCCTGGGCTGGCAGATGCCATTCCCTTGCTGTGACTATATGGTCTTCCTTCCGCGTGTCTGTGTCCTAGTCTTGTACGAGGTCACCAGTCATAATGGACACCCCCCTGCCCACCAGAGACCTCCTTTAACTGTATCTCTTCAAAGAGCTTATTTCTAAAAATAGTCACATTCTGAGGTATCAGGGGCTTGGACTTCATGGTATAGATTTGGAGGACACAGTTGAGCCCATAACCATCACCCGCAGGGGTGGCTTACAGGTGGGTTATCTTGTCAGAGATGGAGCCACCAGCTCCATCCGTGGACAATATCACGGGTTTTGAACAGGCCTCCCCAGCAGACGTTTAGCCACTTTCTCCTCACACAGCTGGACTTCTGGGATTTTGCCAGGCCCTGGGAGGCCT
>NW_006294552.1:359559-363252 GCF_000327345.1 Myotis davidii
GGAAACAGTTTTTTCAAGGCTATTCTTCAAGTTGGGAGGATGTTGGGGCTTAGGAACATATGCCTTGGAAAGCAGGTTTGAGGCTTCTAACCTACGTTACCTTCACAGGAACAGATTAAAAAAGATCATGAAGCAAGTTCACAATGACAGATATGGTCAGTGTAATGAGTATAATGACGGTTTCAGTTTCATGCACACGTCAAGATTTATGAAATACTATACTAAACACACGTCTTTCACTCATTACAGCTTTCAAAAATGGTTCCATATTTAAAGAGTGTGTATATGTTCAACTATATTGGAAAAATAGGTTTGGCAAATCTATATTTAATCCACTTTCATATGCTCCCTGGGCGAGAGTCTTGCCTCAGTAATAAATATTGCAACAAACAATGAAGAACTTTCACCCAAACCATCAAGAATGCTGGCTGTGCCCTGACCAGTTTGGCGCAGTGGCTGCAGCCGTGGGCAAACTACGGCCCTCGGGCCGGATCCTGCCCATTTGAAATGAATAAAACAAACAAAAAAGACCGTACCCTTTTATGTAATGATGTTTACTTTGAATTTATATTAGTTCACACAAACACTCCATCCATGCTTTTGGTCCGGCCCTCCTGTCCAGTTTAAGAACCTATTGTGGCCCTCGAGTCAAAAAGTTTGCCCACCCCTGACTTAGACACCTAGAGTCACTGTTTCTAAGCGTGCTCTGTGACCTTCGGCCAGAACTTGACCTCTCATAAGATGGAGAGAAAACTTTTCTACTAGGGCAGGGGATGGGGAACCTCTGACACGCATGTCAGAGGTGACATGCAAACTCGTTTTTTGGTTGACTTTTCTTTGTTAAATGGCATTTAAATATATAAAATAAATATCAAAAATATGTCTTTGTTTTACTAGGGTTGCAAATATCAAAACATTTCTATAGGTGACACGGCACCAGAGTTAAGTTAGGGTTTTTCAAAACGCTGACACGCCGAGCTCAAAAGGTTCGCCATCACTGCCCTAGGGTATGGTGTTATAAAGATTCCCAGGGGGGTACTGGGAGGTAGCACGTCTTAGTGGTCACCGTGAAAGGCCTGGATTGCTATTCCAGCGTGGCTCCTTGTGGTTAGCTCTTGGATAAGTCTCTTCCTTTTTATGCTTTCTCTTTTCAATTTTGTAAAATGGGTGTAATACTATGGCGTCTGTCCCGTAGGACTGAAGTGCCTACCATAGTTAGTGCCTGTGACATGTAAGTGCTCAGACACAGTGTTTTGCCGTGGAGCCAGCAGGTGGCGACATTGCCACATCTTGGCACTGCTGGCCTCAATCTGCCGCTGCAGGAAATGGTTAGAAATCCCAGTTCCCTGGAGTGGCAGCATTCAATTGCTGTACTTGTTCTGTGTCCCTTGCAAGGTAAGCGTTTCCATGAACAATCAGAGCCGGTTGGGTGAATGGATGGACACTCCTGCAGATAGTCCAGGGCCAGAGACCACATGCGGGGCTTTCTGGCTAGCAGCAGCAGCTCTTGCTTCCATGCCCAGTACTTACTACCTGTTCCTTGCTGAGGGCCGAATTACCACCTACTAATGCAGGGTTGTCATGGCGTCAGGGTGGTGGGGACCGGAGCTTGGGAGTGCTGAGGGTGAGCTCAAGGGCACTGAACTTCAGTGGGAACCCCATTAGCCTTTCTTACAAGCTTCCGCAATGCTGGGCTAGCTTGCCTAAACTGAGAGCAAGGTTTCAAAACATGTTCGTTTTGTACATATGACTCTGAGAGTCTAATGTGAGATGCTATGGCCCAGAGATCATCCAGAAACAGCCAAGTCAAAGTGGTCATAAGCTTTTTGTTGTTTGGGGGTTTGTTTGGGGTGTGTGTGTGTGTGTGTGTGTGTTTGGGTGGGGGGGTTGTTTTTGCAAAATGGAAGTTTTCATCGGTGATAAAATCCCTGAAGAGCAGACTGAGAGTAATTTGAGTCAGCAGTTCAATTCTGTGGTCTGGGGTGATGACGTGTTAGTCCCTATGTGTGTGTGACCACAAGTACCTTTAGAGGGGCCTGAAATGACGGGTAAAATGGAGAAGCCAGGCAGATGAAGGGTTAGGATTGCATAAAACAGTGTGATTTAAAAGGGAAAAAAATTCCATTGAACTGGCATGATTTAAATGTATCATTTAGGTGAACATCTCTGTTGCTTTGAAACGTGAATGTGAAACTGTGATTTGAACCTGTGATTTGTAACCGGCAAGTGTGGTTAGACTTGACTACACGTAACCTGCTGTGGTTGCAGTAATGGACCACAAGGTGGCACCAACTTCAAACACTGGGCTAGCCCGGCTGGTGGCTCAGTGGTTGAGCTTTGACCTATGAACCCGGAGGTCCCGGTTTGATTCCCGGTCACAGTCGGGGCACACCCCACATCCGGTGGCCCGGTGGCCGGCGGATCCCCAGAAGGGGGCGTGCAGGAGGCAGCCAGTCAGTGGTGTTTCTCTTTCACCCATGTTGCAGTCGATCCCTCTCCCTTCCTCTCTCTCTAAAAGTCAATAAAAACATCTTTTAAAAAAACAGGTTTAGCCACTTGAGGAAGTTGTGGGGAGGCAGAGTTCCAAATCCTGTAACGGGCAGCTCTTCAGCAGAATCTCACCAAATTGCCCTTATTTTCTGTTTTGTTGACTTTTTAAAAATATATATATTTCATTGATTTTTTTTTTTTTTACAGAGAGGAAGGGAGAGGGATAGAGAGTTAGAAACATCAATGAGAAAGAATCATCGACCAGCTGCCTCCTGCACATCCCCCACTGGGGATGTGCCCGCAACCCAGGTACATGCCCTTGACCAGAATCGAACCCGGGACCCTTCAGTCCACAGGCCGACGCTCTATCCACTGAGTCAAACCGGTTAGGGGGCTTTTCTTTTTTCTCCAGGGAACTGAGGGCCGGAGAGGTAACCCTTCTCCCACACATTAATTTAAATCCGCTTGTTAACACGATCTGAAAATTACTCAGCTGTTCAGTTAATCTTTAACTCGCCATTTTTTTTCCCCTCAAGGAGCTACTGTCTCCCGCTTAGTGGAGACTTTACTCAAGTGACAACAGATTTAAAGCATTGAAAAAAGGTGCTCAGGTCATTCTCCACTGGGTTTCTTAGTAACGTGTCATCTCTCTCGCCTGTTGCTGACAATCTAAGTACTGTTTCTCCTTTAGGAAGTAGCGGCCCGGAGAGCAACCTTCCTAACGACTTCATTTCTCTAATTTTTCGTTGACTGGCCAGCTAATATTGTATTTCTCTTTGAAATTGTTCTTGTTTGTGTTTCTTCATCGTCCGATCAGATTGGTTTCAAGGACTGTTAGGTTCTAGAAACGGCAAGACGACCCTGGAATTTTTAAAAGATTAGAACTACCTTTGAATTACTCCTTTGTTTACACATACCTAGGAATGACATTTGGGTTTCACAAATATACATGAGGCTGATCTTTCATGCTATTCTAGACTGGTCTGTCTGTGGTCCCCTGCCGCTCCGATGTTAGTGGCTTAGGAAAGAACATGTCTTGTGTTTCTTTATCTAATGGAGGGATGAGGAGAAATCATTAGGAATATTTTCCATCCCAGCAGTCTTTGGAACATTCTTTATTCCACAGTCCATTTAGTAGAGAATAAAAAGTTGGTTAGAGAGTGCTTTCTGCGACCGCAGTTGCCTATTTTGAGGACTGATTTC